>NC_085137.1:242762683-242780866 GCF_035046485.1 Aedes albopictus | reverse complement strand
CAACTTTTCGGGTACTGCCGCTGCCACAGTTGCCATGGGTCCTGTGTTACCCGGACAAAACTCGCGGTAATACTACAGCAGCAAGTGACCCTTAGAGCTGTGTCTCAAGGTCGGCTTACTACTGGGCAATCGGAGGGGCTTCGCGACCAGCGTGCAGAGTACTGTCACCTTTCTTGGGCTAGGGGAAAACTATGCAAAATTTGAATGGAAACTATTGGTGTTTATTGAAAAATCTATTGTCTTGAATGGTGTGGGTGTAATTTATTAAAGGACTATTGTACTTTCTGGGGTAGAGTGGGTAGTTTTATTGAATATGGGGTTTTGGGGACGTACCGGTACTGCTGCTGTAGTGGAGCGCTGCGTAGACTCGATGCCGATGGACGAGCGCTCGCCAATACTGCTGCGGCTGGACGGCCTGTCCGCCAACGGATTTACGGCTTGGGGTGGTGTAGTAGTGGTCGGAAAATGGCTATTGGATCGGTAGTAGATCGGCTTGACGGAATGGTGCGATCTACGTGTCTCGCTGGCGTCTTCCCTCTTTGACGGATATCGACAGAGCCCAGGACAAGGCCGGAGAGACTCTGCCGAGAGGGGTCCTCCTTAACGGTTAGGGCACCTTAGGGCCCGAGGAACAGCTCTGATGCGGATAAGGACTTCGCAACTGCAGAGCGTATTGTGGTCTTTTACGTGTTAGGCGTAGTGGCCAACAAGGGACCACTAGGCCGACTCGTGTGCTTGGTCAACTCTACGTTGGCGTTCAAAATGGTGGTGGTGTACCGTAAGGTACCACAAAAGGTCCTGTGAGGGTAATGGGGATAGATTTTTACAAAACCGTACTATATTCACGTCACTAGTCATTAGTTTTACTGTAGACTTAAGTTAGTTTTAGGCCACCGTATTAGTTTCAGCATACCTGATTGAACTATTGCTGATTCACTCAAATAAAGTTACCACTCACTTCACTAGGACTTAAGGACACTTTTCAGTTTTGATATTTACGATCCGAAGCACACGAACGCCAGAACTTTTCTGAGGGATGGCGAATTTTCTTTGCGCCTCAATCCTTACAATCCCTCTTTATTGAGACGGTTATTGTCACCACCCCTTTTGTGTACTTCTACGCCCGCTAGGATATGTGCAGTTGTACCCACTCTGAATTTGTAATATGTCCTCCACTTGTCCCCACTCTATACCTTTGTAATGTTTTAACATATTTAAATTTTAAAATGACTAACCCTACTAACAAACATACAATTTTATTATATTTTAATTTAATTAACCCTACTAACCCCACACCTACTAACCTAAGAGACGTGACAGTATCCAAACAAAAATAGCACATATTAAAAATCTTCTAATTATGTAACACACGGTTACACTATCCCCCCACCTCGGAAAAATAAATGTTGCAACACGTTAAAACATTTATTTTCCTTCACAAAACAAATTAAAATCAATTAAAAACATCAAGACAATTACCAAATATATTCACAACAAATTAAAATTAAAAACGTTACGTAGTAGTTAAAATATCTATAAGTTTACGACGACGACATAACACGTTAAAACCTTGTGTAACTAAAAGCGAAATTTCAAATAAAATTTGCTATAATTAAGCACGTTGTGGTCCCTAACTGTGCCTATGTGTGCCTATGAGCACCGAGATGAACATCTTTGGTGAGTTTCTACTACACTCAATCCGTTACTACCTCATCACGTTCGGGTATGAGGGTCTACGAATGACGAATACAATTTAGTCTACTACCGTGTGTGCTCGCGCGCGTATCGTGGGATGCTGTATCGTCGGAAAGGTGCAAGCCAGATGCTGATGGACTACGTGGGATAATTTTGATGCGATAAGTGAACTTGTTTCATATTTCTACTCTGTAGGCTGATTGAACTTTCTCCTTTCTAGCTTTGTTCCACCAGTTGGCCACCTGGTGGATCAGGAACAATTCTAAAAAGAATTCCGTTCGATTGGATTTTTATGACATGTTAAACAGGTACGTAGCTACACGGTACACACGGTGCATACAGTAGAGTAATGTTTCTTATTCTTGACCCTATAACTCTATCTCCTATTCAACTCTATTTGTGGCATTATCTTTTGTTATTGCGCACTAACAAAAGATTACAATTATGATTCAATCCGGATTGATATACGACACAGCTAAATTAATTTCTCTCTTTCTCTTTACAGGCAAATGACTATACAGCAACGACACAAACCGTGTTTGCTGAGGACGACAACGACGATTGACTTTGCCATAAAACGATGACTAACAACGACGACGACGACGACGAAGTGGATCAACGATAAATTGTGCGATAACTTTTATGTAGACTTCGACGAATTTGTGGACGAAAAGATAAAATTGACGATGCAGCGACGACATAAATGTGGAAACGATGAGACTATCCACAACGTAGATGGCGACGACACTTAACGAAGAGGGACTACAATGTTCGATGAATGGAACTACGACGATCAATGAACAAATTCACACTTTGGTTCTATGATGACTCAAACCGATTGGCGAACACAAAGTAATATGACAACGATTAAAGACTGTGTGGTTCGACGATGACCTAGGATGACGACGACGACCTACACACAACGATGAACACAGCTAAACTGCAGCTACTTCGTAACTAGTGTCCTTTAAGCTATTCTATTGCTTTAGACGACTGAAAGTTTTACTTTTAGGCACTTTTATGCTGCTCATTGCCCGGACGCAGATCACTGGCAGAAAATACCCCGAGACTCCGACCGGTTTCGTCTGCTACCTCGTACGAGCTGCTTCCCCGTTTCGCGATCACGGTGCACGGCGTGTACAGAGGTCCATATTTAGCATTGTAATGCTCTACCGCGGAGGACTGCCTGAAGTTCCGTTTCAACACCTTCTGGCCAATCCGGTAAGCTGGAGCAAACTTCTTATGCCGCAAATTGTAAACTTTTCTGCATTTTTCATTACTTTTTTCCAAGTTTTCTTTTACCTTTTGAAATAGTTTCCCTCCTACTTCTTTCCTGTACTCTTCTCTTGCCTCTATCGACAACTCTCCTTCGTCTCTCTCGCGTCTATGCTCATCTCCTTTCACTACCTTCTCATGTCCGTAGAGAATTCGGTACGGAGTGAACCCGGTAGAAGCATGAACGGTAGTGTTGATCAGCTCTTCGATGTCTGCGACCCTGGTGTCCCAGACCCGCTGGTCTGTTTGCATGTAAGTGCGCAAACACGCGTTGATGGTCCTGTTGGTCCGCTCCACAGGATTTGCTTGGCTGTGGTGCCTCGAATTGGGCCAATGGCGGATGCCTCTCGCCTTCAGCAGAGATTGGAACTCTTTTCCGGTGAAGGTCGTGGCATTATCGCTAATGACCACTTCTGGAGTTCCGTATCGCCTAATCCAGACATCCTCGACTATCTTACACACCCCTTTCGCCTCGATCCTTTTCACAGGAACTAGGATGACCCATTTAGAAAAAATATCCATCAGGACTAGCAAATGGCAGTTCCCGTTCTTGCTTCTGGGGAGACTCTGTATGTAATCTAGAGCTAGTATCTGGAATGGCCGGTCCGTAAGCTTTTGCTTACCCATTTCCGGAGCTGAAGCCGCATTTGTTGGCTTGCATTGCTTGCACGTGGTACAAGCCTGCACGTGACGCTTGGTATCTACTGCCATTTTTGGCCAGTAGTACCTGATTTTGATTCGCTGCAAGGTCTTCTCGTATCCTGGGTGCAGGACGTCATCGTGTTCCTGTCGTAGCACAGACTCTCTCAGATCTTCCGGCACGCATAGCTTCCATTCGAACCGATAGTCCAATACGTCCGATGCTACCGACACAAATTTAAATAGCTTCCGTTCTTCAATTTTAAAGTCTACATAGCTTTCCGGATCCTGCTCGACCTTGCGAAACTGCTTTGCATACCAGTCATTATCCTTACTGACGTCTAGCACCTCTACCGACCTGGAAAGCGCGTCTGCAACTATGTTTTCTGACCCCTTTCTGTGCTGGACCACCATGTCGTATTGTTGCAATAGAATACTCCAGCGGCTCAGCTTTGACGAGGGCTTCCATTTTGTGTTCATAATGAATGAAAGCGCCGAAGAGTCTGTGATGAGCGTGAATCGGGTTCCCTCTACATAAGGCCGAAACCGTTCAATCGATTCCAACGCCGCCAGACCTTCTTTTTCTGCCGCTTTCCAAGCCCGTTGCGGCGTGGTAAGCTTCCGCGAATAATATGCAACGACGTGTTCTGCGCCTTCGACTTCCTGCGTCAAAATACCGGCAATCGCCAGGTCGCTGGCGTCGGTTTGAATCTTGAACGGCAAGTCAAATCGCGGGTTTGCCAAAACCGGTGCAGTTATCAGCTTTTCCTTCAAAATGTTGAACGCCTTTTCCGCTTCGGGATTCCAACTTACGACCTTCGGTTTTCCCTTCAGGAGATCCGTCAGGGGAGTGGTCACTTCACTAAAACAGTCAATGAAGCGACGATAGTAATTAACCATCCCCAAAAACCTTCTGAGTGAGCGAATTGAGGATGGTCTCTCGAAGTTGACGATTGCTTCAACCTTATCGGGGTTCGGACGAACTCCGCTTTCCGAAAGAATGAATCCGAGGTAGGGCAACTCGGAGACGCAAAATTTGGATTTCTCCAAGTTAATCGACAAGTTTGCCGCGTTCAGTCGCCTCGCTACCTCCTCCAAAGTCCGTACATGTTCGTCAAACGAGTTACTGGCAACAACAATATCGTCCAGGTATACGAAAACGTTGGGTTCCAGTTCCCCGTAACCCAGGACCTGGTCCATCAGCCTCGATAACGTTGCTGGGCTGTTGACCAGCCCGAACGGTAGCCGGGTAAACTGGAACAGTCCTCGCCCGAAAACCCTGAACGCCGTGTATTTCCTCGAGTCCTCATCCAAAGGAATTTGCCAAAAAGCTTTGGACAAATCGATGGTTGTCAGGTATTTCGACGAACCTAATCTGCCCAAGATTCTATCCTGATGCGGCAGTGGATACGCATCCCGTCGAGTCCTCTCGTTCAACTTTCTCGCATCTAGGCACATCCGAACCTTGATTTTCTGCTGTCCGTCTTCCTCGGTTTTCTTCATTACGGGGACGATCAATAAGGCCCAATCGCTGCTCGATCGCTCTACCACTCCTGATGCTATCCACTTGTCCAGCTCCTCGTTCACATTCCGTTGTACTTCCGGGGACCAAGGGTATGGGTTCAGACGGACAGGAGGCGCGTTCTGAAAACTCTCCTCGAATTCGATTTTGTGGCTGATTAACGATGTAGTTTCCAAGGGCCCTCCGTCGACAAACGCCTTAAACTTGTTCTTCACCTCTGCCAGACGATCCCTCTGCTCCTGTGTCAGCATATTAGCTTCTTCCAACTCTACTCGCTCGGCCTCGGCAACTTCGCGTTCCTCCAAGGAGTTCTGGACTGTGGGTTGAATATTGAACAACCTCCAGAAGTTCATACCTAATATGAACCTCCGCTTCATCGAAGGAGCCACCAGGGTAGTGAGAATCCGCGTTTGACCTTCAAAAGTTACCGGTAGGTTCACGTAGCCGTTGACTTGCAGCCGATTTCCTCCCGCTGTTGTAACCTTCGTTTCGGTGCTGAAAACCTTCAACTTCAGCTTCCGGATTAAATTCTCACTACCGGTCCCTAGGATGGATACCTGCGCTCCGCTGTCCAACAATCCCACTAATCGCACTCCCAACACATCTACTCCTGCAAATGGCCGATTATCTCCTTCTACCGCAACGAGTAACTCGCTAACATCCGAGCAATATGGAACGAATACTGTCGGAGGCTTTTTCCACGGGACTCGACGACCTCCTACGCCGATCCTTTCGGGTTTTTTGAACAATATGGGCAATTGTCCCTCCTATAATTGTGGAAGCCACAAACGGTACAAAAGACTTCCTTCGGAGCTAAACACGCTGAATGGTAGTGGAACTTTCCTCTGCAGTTAAAGCACGTTGTCCTATCCGGAACCTTGTACTCCGCGACTCGTTTTTCCAACGCCTGCCTGCTTGATTCCGGTTGACTTTCCTTACATTCTCCGTCGGCTGGAGCACTCTGCTTCCTTGGTGGGAATGATCCTGGTTTATCCGGAGTTCTTTTCCAGTTCGGACGATTCTGCTCTCTACTACCTTGAGGTGGATCTGATGCCTTCCAGGTTTTTCCACCGGACTGGTTCCTACTCTGGAACGGTTTCGCTGAAACTTCATGCACCTGAGCCGGTTTCTGCGTAGATTCCTGGTCTCTGCCCCTGTACATCCACATGTTGACCGAGTCCAGCTTCCTTCCCCACTGTCGAAGGGCTTTCATGGTCCGGACTCCTTTCACAACCAACACGTTTTTGTAGTCGGACCGAAGGTTGCGGAAGACGATGTCGAACTGCCTTTCTTCCGACGGCGGAACAGCCATGTAGCGGAAGATTTCGCCTACCGCATTGTAGTAGTCCTGGAACTTCTCAGCACGCCTTTGTCTCCGCTGCGCAGCCTGTTGCTCGTAGTGGAAGTCCATATCCGGAGGCTGAAACTCCAACTTCAATTCCGCAACAAGCTCGCCCCAGTTGCAGAAATCCCTGTTCCTTTTGCCGTCCATGTACCACGTCCTGGCATCTCCCGCAAACAGGTGAATGGCCTCGCTGAACAACATCCGCTTACTCAGGCCCTCCGCTTCCGCCATGAATTCCACCTCTTCAATGAACTTGTTCAGCTTCTTCCCATCGTCCTTGCCATCGTATCGCATTTTCCAGTCTGCTACTGACCGAGGTCTACGCCTGAGTCCTCGCGAGCTTCCTGACTCCGCTTCCGAACCACTTTCCTCTTCAATCTCGCTGTCGACAAACCTTTCCTTTTGAAGCTGCTTTTTCTCTTCCCTACTTCCCATTTTCTTGCCTAACTGGACTACGTGATGTACATTTTCGTGAGATTCTACCGACCCGGACGATTTCCTATCCCTTTCCTCGCTCATTCTGCTTAGTCGTTCCTCAATGTAGCTGTCCACATGATCTATCAACTTCTTAAGCATTTCTTCAGACTTCCCTACACTTTTCGCTTTACTAATCTTTTTCTTTGGGCTAATCGCTTTCGCTTTCGCCTTCTTGCCAATCCTCTTCTTTCTGCCTACTTTCTTTTTCCGTTACTAGTGTTACTTGGCGCCCAACTACAACACACGAAAGGTAATCGGAGGATCGTGTAGAATTTAAAAATCTGAAGATTTTTTAACAGGCGGCAGGATAGTACGCAAACTGTCGGTTAGCGTAGGATCCGTGCACTTTGCAACACCGCTCGAAACATATTAGGAAATTTTTTAAATTGAAAGACAGTGGCCAGTTTGGTGAGTCGGAAAAGAGCGCTAAAGCTTTTGCGCCAAAGAAAAATTAGTTAAAATTTCTAAAAATTGAACTTCGACAAATAACACGATTAGAATAAGTAACTGAATTGATAAAGGTCCTGAATTGAACATCAAAATACACAAAAAAAAAATCTACTACATTTATTTTCGTTTGATTTTCTAGTTTAAGTTGTTAGTGAATTTTTCTGTAAATATTTCATTGCGTTTTTATTTTTGAACTTTGAACTTTTTCCTAGTGTTAGTGTAACTGAATTTGAATTTTATTTGCTTTTTTAAAATGGATTTCCAATCGTTGCTTTTACAATATCGTTCGATGAACACTGACCATCTGCTCGATGACGAGTTGGAGTATGAACTGGTCATTCGCGGAGTTGAATACTCAAGCGGGGAATCGCGTGACCTGAAGAAACGGAAACTGCGTCACAAGCTGAAAGAGCAACGCGAAATTAGTGATTTTTCAATTGAGATGATAGATTCTGAGGAAGGATGCAAGAAAGAGCTGATGCAGGTAAAGGAGAAGTTGACCAAGATCCGCGATAAGCTTGAGAATAGTAGGACGAAGAAAACCGATATGTCGGCAGTGCAAACCAGGTTGATTCACCTGTACTACCGATTGGATAGGCTGAAGGATATGGTAGATGTGAAAGGGTTAGAAGACGAGGTTTTGAGGCTGTTGAGTTCCTCACGGAACGAAAGTCGTGATGCAGGTCAAACTGTAGACGACAGAATCAGTAGGAATCTGATGGGTCTTAGTATCCAAGAAAATGACGACCCCGGTGATGTAGATTGGCAGGAGGAAGACTATTCAAGTGGAAGTACTCGCGAAGATAAACGGAAAAAGAAAGTAGGCAGAAAGAAGAGGATTGGCAAGAAGGCGAAAGCGAAAGCGATTAGCCCAAAGAAAAAGATTAGTAAAGCGAAAAGTGTAGGGAAGTCTGAAGAAATGCTTAAGAAGTTGATAGATCGTGTGGACAGCTACATTGAGGAACGACTAAGCAGAATGAGCGAGGAAAGGGATAGGAAATCGTCCGGGTCGGTAGAATCTCACGAAAATGTACATCACGTAGTCCAGTTAGGCAAGAAAATGGGAAGTAGGGTAGAGAAAAAGCAGCTTCAAAAGGAAAGGTTTGTCGACAGCGAGATTGAAGAGGAAAGTGGTTCGGAAGCGGAGTCAGGAAGCTCGCGAGGACTCAGGCGTAGACCTCGGTCAGTAGCAGACTGGAAAATGCGATACGATGGCAAGGACGATGGGAAGAAGCTGAACAAGTTCATTGAAGAGGTGGAATTCATGGCGGAAGCGGAGGGCCTGAGTAAGCGGATGTTGTTCAGCGAGGCCATTCACCTGTTTGCGGGAGATGCCAGGACGTGGTACATGGACGGCAAAAGGAACAGGGATTTCTGCAACTGGGGCGAGCTTGTTGCGGAATTGAAGTTGGAGTTTCAGCCTCCGGATATGGACTTCCACTACGAGCAACAGGCTGCGCAGCGGAGACAAAGGCGTGCTGAGAAGTTCCAGGACTACTACAATGCGGTAGGCGAAATCTTCCGCTACATGGCTGTTCCGCCGTCGGAAGAAAGGCAGTTCGACATCGTCTTCCGCAACCTTCGGTCCGACTACAAAAACGTGTTGGTTGTGAAAGGAGTCCGGACCATGAAAGCCCTTCGACAGTGGGGAAGGAAGCTGGACTCGGTCAACATGTGGATGTACAGGGGCAGAGACCAGGAATCTACGCAGAAACCGGCTCAGGTGCATGAAGTTTCAGCGAAACCGTTCCAGAGTAGGAACCAGTCCGGTGGAAAAACCTGGAAGGCATCAGATCCACCTCAAGGTAGTAGAGAGCAGAATCGTCCGAACTGGAAAAGAACTCCGGATAAACCAGGATCATTCCCACCAAGGAAGCAGAGTGCTCCAGCCGACGGAGAATGTAAGGAAAGTCAACCGGAATCAAGCAGGCAGGCGTTGGAAAAACGAGTCGCGGAGTACAAGGTTCCGGATAGGACAACGTGCTTTAACTGCAGAGGAAAGTTCCACTACCATTCAGCGTGTTTAGCTCCGAAGGAAGTCTTTTGTACCGTTTGTGGCTTCCACAATTATAGGAGGGACAATTGCCCATATTGTTCAAAAAACCCGAAAGGATCGGCGTAGGAGGTCGTCGAGTCCCGTGGAAAAAGCCTCCGACAGTATTCGTTCCATATTGCTCGGATGTTAGCGAGTTACTCGTTGCGGTAGAAGGAGATAATCGGCCATTTGCAGGAGTAGATGTGTTGGGAGTGCGATTAGTGGGATTGTTGGACAGCGGAGCGCAGGTATCCATCCTAGGGACCGGTAGTGAGAATTTAATCCGGAAGCTGAAGTTGAAGGTTTTCAGCACCGAAACGAAGGTTACAACAGCGGGAGGAAATCGGCTGCAAGTCAACGGCTACGTGAACCTACCGGTAACTTTTGAAGGTCAAACGCGGATTCTCACTACCCTGGTGGCTCCTTCGATGAAGCGGAGGTTCATATTAGGTATGAACTTCTGGAGGTTGTTCAATATTCAACCCACAGTCCAGAACTCCTTGGAGGAACGCGAAGTTGCCGAGGCCGAGCGAGTAGAGTTGGAAGAAGCTAATATGCTGACACAGGAGCAGAGGGATCGTCTGGCAGAGGTGAAGAACAAGTTTAAGGCGTTTGTCGACGGAGGGCCCTTGGAAACTACATCGTTAATCAGCCACAAAATCGAATTCGAGGAGAGTTTTCAGAACGCGCCTCCTGTCCGTCTGAACCCATACCCTTGGTCCCCGGAAGTACAACGGAATGTGAACGAGGAGCTGGACAAGTGGATAGCATCAGGAGTGGTAGAGCGATCGAGCAGCGATTGGGCCTTATTGATCGTCCCCGTAATGAAGAAAACCGAGGAAGACGGACAGCAGAAAATCAAGGTTCGGATGTGCCTAGATGCGAGAAAGTTGAACGAGAGGACTCGACGGGATGCGTATCCACTGCCGCATCAGGATAGAATCTTGGGCAGATTAGGTTCGTCGAAATACCTGACAACCATCGATTTGTCCAAAGCTTTTTGGCAAATTCCTTTGGATGAGGACTCGAGGAAATACACGGCGTTCAGGGTTTTCGGGCGAGGACTGTTCCAGTTTACCCGGCTACCGTTCGGGCTGGTCAACAGCCCAGCAACGTTATCGAGGCTGATGGACCAGGTCCTGGGTTACGGGGAACTGGAACCCAACGTTTTCGTATACCTGGACGATATTGTTGTTGCCAGTAACTCGTTTGACGAACATGTACGGACTTTGGAGGAGGTAGCGAGGCGACTGAACGCGGCAAACTTGTCGATTAACTTGGAGAAATCCAAATTTTGCGTCTCCGAGTTGCCCTACCTCGGATTCATTCTTTCGGAAAGCGGAGTTCGTCCGAACCCCGATAAGGTTGAAGCAATCGTCAACTTCGAGAGACCATCCTCAATTCGCTCACTCAGAAGGTTTTTGGGGATGGTTAATTACTATCGTCGCTTCATTGACTGTTTTAGTGAAGTGACCACTCCCCTGACGGATCTCCTGAAGGGAAAACCGAAGGTCGTAAGTTGGAATCCCGAAGCGGAAAAGGCGTTCAACATTTTGAAGGAAAAGCTGATAACTGCACCGGTTTTGGCAAACCCGCGATTTGACTTGCCGTTCAAGATTCAAACCGACGCCAGCGACCTGGCGATTGCCGGTATTTTGACGCAGGAAGTCGAAGGCGCAGAACACGTCGTTGCATATTATTCGCGGAAGCTTACCACGCCGCAACGGGCTTGGAAAGCGGCAGAAAAAGAAGGTCTGGCGGCGTTGGAATCGATTGAACGGTTTCGGCCTTATGTAGAGGGAACCCGATTCACGCTCATCACAGACTCTTCGGCGCTTTCATTCATTATGAACACAAAATGGAAGCCCTCGTCAAAGCTGAGCCGCTGGAGTATTCTATTGCAACAATACGACATGGTGGTCCAGCACAGAAAGGGGTCAGAAAACATAGTTGCAGACGCGCTTTCCAGGTCGGTAGAGGTGCTAGACGTCAGTAAGGATAATGACTGGTATGCAAAGCAGTTTCGCAAGGTCGAGCAGGATCCGGAAAGCTATGTAGACTTTAAAATTGAAGAACGGAAGCTATTTAAATTTGTGTCGGTAGCATCGGACGTATTGGACTATCGGTTCGAATGGAAGCTATGCGTGCCGGAAGATCTGAGAGAGTCTGTGCTACGACAGGAACACGATGACGTCCTGCACCCAGGATACGAGAAGACCTTGCAGCGAATCAAAATCAGGTACTACTGGCCAAAAATGGCAGTAGATACCAAGCGTCACGTGCAGGCTTGTACCACGTGCAAGCAATGCAAGCCAACAAATGCGGCTTCAGCTCCGGAAATGGGTAAGCAAAAGCTTACGGACCGGCCATTCCAGATACTAGCTCTAGATTACATACAGAGTCTCCCCAGAAGCAAGAACGGGAACTGCCATTTGCTAGTCCTGATGGATATTTTTTCTAAATGGGTCATCCTAGTTCCTGTGAAAAGGATCGAGGCGAAAGGGGTGTGTAAGATAGTCGAGGATGTCTGGATTAGGCGATACGGAACTCCAGAAGTGGTCATTAGCGATAATGCCACGACCTTCACCGGAAAAGAGTTCCAATCTCTGCTGAAGGCGAGAGGCATCCGCCATTGGCCCAATTCGAGGCACCACAGCCAAGCAAATCCTGTGGAGCGGACCAACAGGACCATCAACGCGTGTTTGCGCACTTACATGCAAACAGACCAGCGGGTCTGGGACACCAGGGTCGCAGACATCGAAGAGCTGATCAACACTACCGTTCATGCTTCTACCGGGTTCACTCCGTACCGAATTCTCTACGGACATGAGAAGGTAGTGAAAGGAGATGAGCATAGACGCGAGAGAGACGAAGGAGAGTTGTCGATAGAGGCAAGAGAAGAGTACAGGAAAGAAGTAGGAGGGAAACTATTTCAAAAGGTAAAAGAAAACTTGGAAAAAAGTAATGAAAAATGCAGAAAAGTTTACAATTTGCGGCATAAGAAGTTTGCTCCAGCTTACCGGATTGGCCAGAAGGTGTTGAAACGGAACTTCAGGCAGTCCTCCGCGGTAGAGCATTACAATGCTAAATATGGACCTCTGTACACGCCGTGCACCGTGATCGCGAAACGGGGAAGCAGCTCGTACGAGGTAGCAGACGAAACCGGTCGGAGTCTCGGGGTATTTTCTGCCACTGGAGCCGACTTTCTGATACCACATTTATGTCGTCGCTGCATCGTCAATTTTATCTTTTCGTCCACAAATTCGTCGAAGTCTACATAAAAGTTATCGCACAATTTATCGTTGATCCACTTCGTCGTCGTCGTTGTTAGTCATCGTTTTATGGCAAAGTCAATCGTCGTTGTCGTCCTCAGCAAACACGGTTTGTGTCGTTGCTGTATAGTCATTTGCCTGTAAAGAGAAAGAGAGAAATTAATTTAGCTGTGTCGTATATCAATCCGGATTGAATCATAATTGTAATCTTTTGTTAGTGCGCAATAACAAAAGATAATGCCACAAATAGAGTTGAATAGGAGATAGAGTTATAGGGTCAAGAATAAGAAACATTACTCTACTGTATGCACCGTGTGTACCGTGTAGCTACGTACCTGTTTAACATGTCATAAAAATCCAATCGAACGGAATTCTTTTTAGAATTGTTCCTGATCCACCAGGTGGCCAACTGGTGGAACAAAGCTAGAAAGGAGAAAGTTCAATCAGCCTACAGAGTAGAAATATGAAACAAGTTCACTTATCGCATCAAAATTATCCCACGTAGTCCATCAGCATCTGGCTTGCACCTTTCCGACGATACAGCATCCCACGATACGCGCGCGAGCACACACGGTAGTAGACTAAATTGTATTCGTCATTCGTAGACCCTCATACCCGAACGTGATGAGGTAGTAACGGATTGAGTGTAGTAGAAACTCACCAAAGATGTTCATCTCGGTGCTCATAGGCACACATAGGCACAGTTAGGGACCACAACGTGCTTAATTATAGCAAATTTTATTTGAAATTTCGCTTTTAGTTACACAAGGTTTTAACGTGTTATGTCGTCGTCGTAAACTTATAGATATTTTAACTACTACGTAACGTTTTTAATTTTAATTTGTTGTGAATATATTTGGTAATTGTCTTGATGTTTTTAATTGATTTCAATTTGTTTTGTGAAGGAAAATAAATGTTTTAACGTGTTGCAACATTTATTTTTCCGAGGTGGGGGGATAGTGTAACCGTGTGTTACATAATTAGAAGATTTTTAATATGTGCTATTTTTGTTTGGATACTGTCACGTCTCTTAGGTTAGTAGGTGTGGGGTTAGTAGGGTTAATTAAATTAAAATATAGAGATTCTATCCTGATGCGGCAGTGGATACGCATCCCGTCGAGTCCTCTCGTTCAACTTTCTCGCATCTAGGCACATCCGAACCTTGATTTTCTGCTGTCCGTCTTCCTCGGTTTTCTTCATTACGGGGACGATCAATAAGGCCCAATCGCTGCTCGATCGCTCTACCACTCCTGATGCTATCCACTTGTCCAGCTCCTCGTTCACATTCCGTTGTACTTCCGGGGACCAAGGGTATGGGTTCAGACGGACAGGAGGCGCGTTCTGAAAACTCTCCTCGAATTCGATTTTGTGGCTGATTAACGATGTAGTTTCCAAGGGCCCTCCGTCGACAAACGCCTTAAACTTGTTCTTCACCTCTGCCAGACGCCCCACCGATCCCTTGGTCGGCATCGTTGACTTTCGAAGTCTCATCAGGGTTTCTCAATGTCCTTAATACTGATGATAGATTTCAAGGACGCAAAGTCAATGATAAAGTCAAGCGCAGCCACCTACATTGCAGAAAGCCCATCTCTATTTTTATTAATGTTAAGGACTTTATAGCTAGACTCGTAACAATGCATTGAGTACATTTAAATCGCAGTATAGTGCGTTTTATTTATAAAATCATTTCAATCATATGACAGTTGTATGAGCATTAGGGCAGCTCAGATTTCTAACATCTTAAACATTCAAAGCTCCCATATGTTTATTACAATCCTTGCACAATGGTTTATTTTCCTATTTTCACGCTCTTAATCAATAGCTCGTAAGATTGAGGAAATAGAGCAATGGTGTCTTCGGCAAAGTTGACGGGAATGACCAGCGCCATCTTTTGACAGTTAGAGTTTTCAGATCAATCCCCCTAAAAGTGAGATACAAAATTATTTTTTTTTAATTTGTTGAGATAGAGGGTTGACGTCTTCGGCAAAGTTGTAGCATTTGTGATTCCAAACAACTTTCTTGAAGACGTCAATGTTGTATTTTTTACACCAATGGAGATAGAGGCCTATGTTTGAAAGTTAGCCTCAAAAACACGTTTTTTAAGTCAAACATACATTTATTGAATTTTTAGGCCCATAATGTTTTGCAAAGTTGTATGTATCAATAAAATACGCAACTTTGCTGAAGACATCGAAGCTGTGGGAATTAAATGAGACGAGTTATAGATAAATTTATGATTTTTTTCATCCACTTTTAGGGATAATTATCTTTCTTAGGGGCAAAAAGGTGCAGCTGAGGATACCCTTATCAGAAAGTACATCTAAAGAGCTTTCAAATAAGGGTTAGTATGTCCGTCCACGATCGTCTACTGAGGAGATATGACCACAGTAAGAAATGTCCATATTACGATTTACCTGCATTTAAATCTACGTTGACAGTACATTTCATGGTTACTATGATCAAATAATAGGTAGCCTTCTCTAAGCTAATTTACGCAACAGTCCTGATTGTTTTAAATACCAAATTTGTTCTAAAAAATGTTTTCCACAGCCTCTTAATATGATTTCTACTATTTGGTACAAATCTCATTCATTGAATAAAATATTAAGATTTATCGGGGTGTCATACGCTCTCATAGAGTAAAACAACTCACGAGTGCTTTTGTAAAGCAATTTGAAATTTTATATGAAGAAATAAACACAATGAACTTTTATCATGATAAGACGAAAGTGGGTTTAACTTATATTTCATCATAGTGACCATGTTTTTTTTCTGTCAAAGTAGATTTGATTGCAATTAAATCGTAGTATGGACATTTTTTATTATAGTCATATCTCCTCAGTAGACGATCGTGGACGGACAAACTAACCCTTACTTGAAAGCTCTTTAGATGTACTTTCTGATAAGGGTATCCTCAGCTGCACCTTTTTGCCCCTAAGAAAGATAATTATCCCTAAAAGTGGATAAAAAAATCATAAATTTATCTATAACTCGTCTTATTTAATTCCCACAGGTTCGATGTCTTTGGCAAAGTTGCGTATTTTATTGATACACACAACTTTGCAAAACATTGTATGGGCCTAAAAATTCAACAAATGTATGTTTGACTTAAAAAACGTGTTTTTGAGGCTAACTTTCAAACATAGGCCTCTATCTCCATTGGTGTAAAAAATACAACATTGACGTCTTCAAGAAAGTTGTTTGGAATCACAAATGCTACAACTTTGCCGAAGACGTCAACCCTCTATCTCAACAAATTAAAAAAAATAATTTTGTATCTCACTTTTAGGGGGATTGATCCGAAAACTCTAACTGTCAAAAGATGGCGCTGGTCATTCCCGTCAACTTTGCCGAAGACATCATTGCTCTATTTCCTCACTCTTACGAGCTATTAATTAAGAGCGTGAAAATGGGAAAATAAACCATTGTGCCTTGGTGCAAAACTTAAGTCATGTCAAATTTTCAGCCATTTTGTAGGTGGTTTAATGGTGGCACAAAAAAAATGTTTATATTGGGATTACTATGGAGGTTCTCTGCGCTGTAGAGCATTCACACATGGAAGAAGTTTCTGGATCAAAGTCAAAATTGATTCTTCAGATCTCAATGATGAATGTTGTCGACAACCGAAACTTATTTCGATAATCGGGAAAAAAGATTTTGAACAAATTCTCATTCCCATGCGCATCTTCATACTTGATGTCTTGCAAGGTGTGCTAAAAGGTAACGCGTATCAATCATCGAGCTGTAGCCGTTTGTGCATGCATTCATGGATGAATATTGATTGATAACTTGTGTCTCGTGAGTCGAAACGAGTTGCGGCCTTCAGCAACATTCGTCATTGAGATCTGAAGAAATCAGTTTGACATTGACCCTATGACTTCATCCATGTGTAAATGCTCTACAGCGCGGGTAACCTAGGACTCTAGTTTTGCACCAATGATTGTAATGAACACATGGGAGCTTTGATTTTTTAACCGTTTAATATCTGAACTGCCCTAATATACATCCTAGAGACATCCTGGATCATCCAAACTATTCTGAAGTTGATATAGACTGACATTGAATATTATTGGCAGGTCGTGCATTGGGGTCATTATGATCCCTAAACGTGCACTGCGTCGGTGAGCGTCAGCTAATGCACGAAGAAGATTAATTTAACTTGATTGGGAAAGATTTGAGGCCTACTTTGAGTTCAACAAGTTTCAAAAAACCCCACCACGAATTTGAAATGGTGTATCAATAGCAGTGCACAAATATCAAAATTTGCCCATTTAATTCATACATACAGGGTGTTAGGTTCCTGAGTGCACTAAGGGTTAGGTTTTTGAAGGGTGATAGAGGACCATAAATGGTGAAAACAATTGTTCTACGCATATGGTCAAATCTCAATCGTTACGTAGTTATTGAACTTTCCATGTTTTTGACTCTTATTGCCTTACCTGGCAATAACTTGAAAATGGTCAAACTTTTCGAAGTTTTTTTACCCTTATTTGAAAGATTATTGGATTTTCTATCAAATGGCAACTTTGAATCGATTGGTTTAGTTAAATAACTAAGTTTTGTAGAGCAAAATAGCCAAAAATAGTGCATTTTTATTGGTTTTTGTCAATTATCTTTGAAACATGCGTAATAAATTAAAATTCTTTCTTTGGCAAAGTTGTGGCCCCTGTTACACTCTACAATTCGTTCTTTGACACCAAACTTCTAGCTCTTATCATTTTCTTGCAATTTTGATTTAATTGTGATTTTTGTAAATTTTGATTTAAATGGCACAATGCGCAAAAAGTGCTTTCCATGACAGTTGCAAATTTATGATCTGAAATGCGATGTTAAAATCGGAATTGCAACAAAACGATAAGAGATGGGAGTTTGATGTCAAAGAACGAATTGTAGAGTGTAACAGGGGCCACAACTTTGCCTAAGAAAGAATTTTCAATTATTACGCATTTTTCAAAGAAAATTGACAAAAATAAATTAAAACACACTACTTTTGAGCTGTTTGCTCTAGAAAACTTAGTTATTTAACTAAACCAATCGATTCAAAGATGCTATTTGATTAAAAATTCAATAATCTTTCGAATAAGGTTCAAAAAACTTCGATAAGTTTAACCATTTTCATGTTATAGCCAGTTAAGGCAATGAGAGTCAAAAACATGGGAAGTTCAATAACTACGTAACGTTTTTTTTGTTTTTCTTAATGTGTATTTTAACTTAAATGCTAATTCTACACTCACTACGTAACGGTTAAGATTTGACCATATGCGTAGAACATTTTTTTTTTCTCCATTTATGGTCCTCTAACACCCTTTAAAAAGTTTGCACTCAGGAACCTAACACCCTGTATAATGCAAGCCAGTAGTGAAACATTTCCAGGCCATCAGAGATATCTGAGGTCACCTATAATATAATATTATGTGATTAAGGACTTCAGATCTACACTCGTAACAAAGCATCGTGCACATCACAACCTTGG
>NC_085137.1:242752476-242762660 GCF_035046485.1 Aedes albopictus | reverse complement strand
TCTAAACAAGGATCATGAAAGTATAGGGGGATTAGGGGCATAATGGACACCCGGGCCGAAATGGACACCCCTGTTTTTGCCGAAACCGTTGACTTTTATGTTAAACTTTTAATGCATAAGTGTAAAGGAACAAGTCATGGTTCTATTTTTCAAAAATACCATTTATATTCCTCCAAAATAACCAAAATATCATTGAAATTGAGACATGTTTTTCATATGGTGAAATTCTTATAATTTCGAAGCAGCAGCAAATAAGGTATTATGAGTGAATGAGAGTGTCCACCATAAAAACAAATGAATTATTACCTTATCTACATGTATACGCAGGTTTAGCAATGGATGAAGTATTTTATTTTTTATCAAATTTTACTCAAAATATAAATATTGATGTTGTAGTCGATTCGGAGCGAAATGAACACTGGCGACTACAAATGGATGTACGCGCATTGCATACTGTTAGGCGTTTTAGAGAGTTTGGAAAAAAATCAATCCGATTATTGTAGCTTAAAGTTTATTTAATTAACTTTGATGTTATGTAAACTCGTCTAAGATAGAGTGTTATATCTGTGGAATTGATCTCCGTAGCCAATTTACTTAATTGGTCGATGTAATCAAAAAATTAGAATAAACTATGCAGGAGTGTCCATTATGCCCCGATGGGTGTCCATTTCGCCCCGTACCTTTCCAGCCAGCCCTCAAAAGAACACCCGGTTTATAAATCATTATTTCTTCACAATGAAGACAATATACCTGCTGTGAATGATTGAAATACGTAGGAAACAAGCTAAAGTTGTAAGGCAACTGATAATATTTTAAGTTTTTCTCTGTTATACAGGCCTAGCATATTCATTTCGGCACCAACATTTCAAAAGGACGTAACTTCTTTTGCAACCAATGCCTTCTCACAGAGCTGTGAGTCGTATTTCATTCATCTCACGCAATTCACATCCATTAATCGAAAGAGGAGGATTTTATCTTTCTATTTGTGCTAGTGGATTGCTCAAGAGGGATGGGATACGCTTCACAGCTTTGTGAGAAGGCATTGGTTGTAAATGCAGTTACGCCCTTTTGAAATGTTGGTGCCGATTTGCTTAGGGTGTCCATTATGCCCCTAATCCCCCTGTTCACTGCATTATATTCCTCATGTGGAGTAAAGTGACTATATTTTCATAGCAAAAACTTTTGTTTTGAGCGAAAAAACTGCTTTCAAATGTTTGATGATGACGATGATTTCAATGACGAAAAGTTCAACGTTAAACCCCTCAATTAGAATTTCCCTATAAACAAAAAGAAAACACTTGGAATCATCCTCAATGTCAGTTATCACTGCGTGGATAGTGACGTACTTAATTAATGCTCCCTAATGACTACATAGTACATACTTTGTCAAATATTTCCTTATGTGAAATGCGGTACTATTAAAGATTCTTTAAGAATTTGAGTGTATACTGTTTCAGAATTTATAAATACACTAAGGATTGACTGCCATTTCAGTTTGGGCACAATATCCAATAAAGTTTCTTCTCTCGGATCGCCAGCTTTGTTTTCCTTTTTTTCTTTCGATCGCGCGTTTCAAACATTTATTGTAATGTTCCGATGACCCTGGAGGGATCGGTTCTGCTTGGGCCTCTCACTGAGCAGAAACGTAATTATTTAAACAATAAATAGAAATCTCTTTCGATTGCCGGCTTTAAAAAGATTAAATTTTAACCAATGCCGTGGATCCATCGCCAGCTTTTCAGGCGAATCCTTGACCTACATAATACATCTCCCAACCACCCACCCCGTAGTACGTATGGGAGAGTCCCTGAGTCGGAGGCCTCTTAAATAAGTGCTACATCAACACTTCCTTCCCCTATCCTAAGTTAGGTAAAGATGGGCGTGGCCGGGAATAATGACATTTGTGCTTTTGGTATTCTTGCATAAGATTGGAGCAAAGTTAACTCCCCGGCTTTGTTCCGAAAAGCAATCCGAGCAAGATTAGCAAAAGGTACATGAATGTTGTTAGTATCCAATCTACGAAGTATACCGTAACTACACTGTGGTGCATAATTGATCGGACAAACGCCGATTTTCATACAAAATGGCCAAGTTTGAGATGCTGTAACTATGGTTTGCTTTGATGGATTGAGCTCAATTTTTGACACGGAACTACAAATATGCTGAATTTTGTGTATACAAAGTATAAAATGTTTTCGTTCACAGGTCTGGGCGTGGCAAGGCGTTGAAAAAATTGCAAAAGTGATCGGACAGCGGCACGCGTGTAAATCAAAGGGGTACCGCTGTTCGATCACTTTTGCAATATTTTCAACGCCTTGCCACGCCCAGACCTGTGAACGAAAACATTTTATACTTTGTATACACAAAATTCAGCATATTTGTAGTTCCGTGTCAAAAATTGAGCTCAATACAACAAAGCAAACCATAGTTACAGCATCTCAAACTTGGCCATTTTGTATGAAAATCGGCGTTTGTCCGATCAATTATGCACCACAGTGTACGCTGACGCCAACGCTAATATCCAATAAAGTATCTTCTAGAAGAAAATAATGCCAACTTTGTTGATGTTTCTTGTAAAAGTTAAAAAATAGAGCTCTGTAAACTAGTTGGTTAAAATTTGAAGTTGCACAAAGTGGTCAAAAAATGTAGCATAATAGAATATTAAATTTCCAAACATGATAAAAATTACTGTATCAATAAGAAAAGATATTTCTCGATTGGTATGAGTAATTTTTACTGGAATATTCGATCAAGAACCATCATTACGGGCCTTCTCAATGCAAAAATTGGTTTTTCAAATTTCTCAACAACACCAGTAGCAACAAACGATAAGCAAACGAATGTCTTTATCACTGCTAACTGCATTCGTTTTTGTGGTATGATAAGCTTTGCCATCTGAAGGATCAAATGAGCTGATTTTTTTTTAATAGGAAGCAATCAGTGAAGTACTAGATTGAAAGTAGTGAGCTGGATTTTTGTATGGTGAGATGATCAATTCTCCGTTTTTGCAACGAAATGGTGCAAACAGCGTGGGTTATATGATTTCTTGCCTAATTTAATGCTGTTTGAGCAAAACTTTGGGTAACTGTGTTGTTGAAGTTGCAAGAAATAAATGATACAACAACACATTTACCCAAACTTTTGCTCAAACAGCATCAAATTAGGCAAGAAATCATATAACCCAAGCTGTTTGCACCATTTCATTGCAGAAACGGAGAATTGATCATCTCACCATACCAAAATCCAGCTCACTACTTTCAATCTAGTACTTCACTGATTGCTTCCTATTAAATGCGTTTAGGAAAGCTAAGAAAATGTGTGGTAGTTCTTATGTGCTGTAGAAAACCTTAAAAAATAAGAAACTCGTTGTGAAAAATGTTGTGGAAATGCCTAAGGACTGTTCATTAAAGAAAGTGGACACCTGTTTTTCAATAGAAAATATGTATTTTTGAACAAATTTATAAGTTTATTTTTTTAAAATGACAATCAACATACATGTGACCAAATTTACGTGAGTTTGAACATTTACTTTGCTTTTCGGAAGAACGCTCGGACTTTCCTCTTGATACCTCCCATTAGATTCTGCACAACTTTCTCCGTAACTTTTCGTTGTGCCGCAGACCAAATTTTTTTGAATCAATCAACAGAGCTTGCTTCTCTTCCATCTTTCTTAAGATGCCGCTTAATTATTGTCCAGTATTTTTTCACAGGACGCTGTTCAGAGAAGTTTTGTGGATTTTTCCATTTTTCGACAAAATCGACTTTTTCCGTCTTGAGCATCTCTAGTGTATAAGAACCGTAAATAGCGGATGCCAGATCCGCACAAAACAAAAGAGGATCCTTATGTTTTCGGTAGATGGGTAGAAGTCGTTTTTTGATGCATTCCTTTCTGTTGTTTTCACCGTTGATTATTGCCCGTTGTGAAATACGAAGAACTATTTAAGCCACATGAACAATTAGCTTGCCACACCAAAAACTTTTTCCAAAATTTTTCACTTCTGATGAACCCTACATCATCTGGCACATCTGTCCCCTGCTTAGCGTTAAAAAATTGCGGTCCCGGAAGTGTATTAGTAAGCCAATTCTCGAAACGACAATTTTTTGGGACACCATTTGTGCAGAATCAATCTGCTAGTCGCAAAGCTAATAGGGTAAAAAATATAATTTGGACATGTATGTAATTTGGACATGCACGGCGATGTATGACTTGTTCCGTAGAGATAATAAAAGTAGATACTTCTCAGTATCGATTATTGGATCAAACAAACCCTATTCTTATGACTTACGTTGAGAATACGCTTAACAATTAAGAATTTACTTCAAAATTATCGAAAAAGTAAAATATTTCACTAAAACCCCACAAATGCACCGGTCTGCAAGACGACATACACTTCACAGTCACATACAATATTCACCTCAAAATCGTTGAATTAATAATTGTAAGAATTTTAAAAGCCTTAGTGCGATGAAAAATGTTCAATAAAGAAGCATTAGGCAGCCAATCTCTTAACATTCATCTAGAACACTTAAAATAGATGGTGTCCAAAATACATTACAAGTTTTCTACTGTAAATATATTTTGGCCATCTGACGAACTACATGGGGATGCTGTGCGATTGCATACTTTGAGGCGTATTCTGTGGGTCTGGCGATATTTCCTCGATTTCACCAAAAACTGTAATAGTTATCAAAATAGATGCTTGTTAAGCGAAGAAATTAGATTATTTGCAAGAAAATATTTGTTAATTTATGCTACTTCCTTGATTTAGCAGTATTCATGGCTAAACACTGAGATAACTGCCCTGTCCATAATATATATACCTGAGGGTGTTCAAAACATATATTCGGTGTCTAAAATGCAATTTTAACAGGCGATTGGAAATTGTGATTTTCTCGGCTTAAAAGGCTTTCGTTAAGGTTTTTGTCACCAGGAGCACAAAGTACAATCATATTATAAGCGTATTACTAACTTTGCAAAATAATCAATTGCTTTCTAAGGAAGCTAGGGGACGATTTTTCCAACGTTGTCCTCAGCCTGTCCAAAATACATGAATCACCCTACGACCTATCGCTCAAAATTTCTTACTTTTACCGTTTTCTTTGAGTGTGTTGCCGAAGTGAACAATGTTTTTACACACTGAGCAAAAATTCACAATTTTTTGTTTAGTTTTAACTCCAATCTTGTGGTAAACAGATGTCCACTTTCTTTAATGAACAGTCCTTATATCGGTTTTATCCAGACAACTTGTTGAGAAAGCGAATGTGATTAAAAGTTAGATAATTTTTGGTATTTAGTGATTAATAATGTTGAATTAATTAAAAAACACCTTTGTGCAAATTCAAATTTGGAGAATGATGTTAATTGTTAGAGAACTCGACTGTTCTTCAAAATATCAAGACAATTGAAAGGAAATACAAAAATATGGAGTGCGGTAATTCGGGGTCAAATTGATCACTTTAAAACAACTTTTGCGGATACCATCAGTGCCTGTTCAAATTATGCCAAAAGAATTTCTGTAAAACCAGTAAGTACCCTGTGGATCTCCATTGAAATATGTGATAGAATTTTGTTCAACAAATTTAAACTTTAAGCTAAATAACTTCAAATATCAAAATATTGGAAATGCCACTTTGGGGCGAAATTGATCAGTATACAATTAAGCATCGGTTGGAAAGATAAATTTCCTTCTCCGCTTAATTTTGCTCTACTAAAACCGAATAACGTGTCTAAAATCTTACAACTAGTGAATTTAATATTTTAAATGCATAATTAAATTTTGAAATTTCCCCCTTAAACGCCTAAAGGTAGGCAATTTCATATGAAATAAGTGATTTCTATCACAATAAATGACTATTTCTTCATAAAGAACTTTTTATAGCTATTTCATGTTCTGATTAGCTGCATAAAATCCCAACCAAGGCTCCACAAAATGTTAAAACAGAGAATTTACGGGAAGTCCTATTAGCAATTTATTGTTTAGTAGCAATGATTTCAGCTAAATGAGAAATACATTGCAAATTCCTTGAAAAAATAAGGCAAAACTAACTTTTTTCTAAAAAAATTAAAAGTCTACACTCATCTCTAGACATCTACGAATCAGATGACGTAAAAATTTTAAGATCATTACGACGCTTAAGCGTTCCTAGTATGAAATTACAATGTACCCGAGTGATTAATTTCACCCCGCTGATCAATTTGACCCCGGTTTACGGTACAATATGCTATACTCTGAAAGAAGTTGGTAAAAATCATAAGAACAGTTCATTTTTTTTAAATAAACAAAGTGTATTTATATTCTGAAACAGTCGATATTAGCAATTAAGAATTTAACCCTCTAATACCCAATCCCGCCTTTAGCCGGGTATAGTTTGAGCATTTTTGTAATTTTTGTTTCGTGGAAAATCATTTTTTTATATTTTTGGCTGATATTTAGGACTGTTCTGTATATCTCAAAATGGGTTTTGGTGTATTTTAAAGCGTATTTACATTTTTAAAAAATCATTGAAAAATTGATGTTTTAGTCACCTTTTAGAAATCATTGTTTATTTTGTATTGAATAGCTACAATTAACATATTTAAAAATTTTCCCAAATCATTTTATCCTTGTTTAATAGTTTAAGGGAATCGAATACACTCTAAAATTATTTTCCTTAAAATTACACGGAAAATAAAATGTTCTGTGAAAAAAAAAATTAAAATAATAATAAAATCTCAAAATGTTTTCATCTCAAAAAATCCGTTCCCCAAATTGGCTTCCAGGAAAAATATAAAAGTGTGGGAGTGTTCAAAAATAAAAATTAGAAAAATTAAAAACTGAAATTCACGAAATCGAGATTTGAAAAGAATCATCTTCCAAAACATGTTTAAATCGATTTTAGATGACGAAAAATGATATTTAGATCAAAATCAAAAATTTGGGTATTAGAGGGTTAAACCTATCTTCGGGTTAAAAATCCGGACTCCGAAACTGGGAAAATGCGTCATGATGTAGCGATTATTTGGTTATTTTTTTGTTATGCAAATATTGATAAAACCGACATAATATCATGGCTCATTTTGTTATAGCATAGCCTCAACGTTTCGTTTTCTATACTAAGTGCTTAAAGTGATAAATTGCGGTTTGAAATCATGCCGCATGTACTGTAGAACTATGGCGAAAAGTTATGAAACCATAAACCTTAATCATGACGCAATTTTTTGAAACCATAAACCTTATTTATGAAACTGATACATGTCCTTTTATGATTCCGGTTGTATCGGTAAAAAAGTCGAAATTGTTTTAACCCTCTAATACCCAATCCCGCCTTCAGACGGGGTATAGTTTGAGCATTTTTGTAATTTTTGTTTCGTGGAAAATCATATTTTTTTTTGTATTTTTGGCTGATATTTAGGACTGTTCTGTATATCTCAAAATGGTTTTTGGTGTATTTTAAAGCGTATTTACATTTTTTTAAAATCATTGAAAAATTTATGTTTCAGGCACCTTTTAGAAGTCATTGTTTATTTTGTATTGAATCGCTACAATTAACATATTTTAATTTTTTTCCAAATCATTCTATCCTTGTTTAATAGTTTAAGGGAATCGAATACACTCTAAAATTATTTTCCTTAAAATTACACGGAAAATAAAATTTTCTGTGAAAAAAATTTAAAATAATAATATTTCAACAATAATCATAACATCTCAAAATGTTTTCATCTAAAAAAATCCGTTCCCCAAATTGGCTTCCAGGAAAAATATAAAAGTGTGGGGATGTTCAAAAATTAAAAATTAGAAAAATCAAAAACTGAAATTCACGAAATCGAGAATGAATTAACTACATCGGCTGTTTTCCTACTCTCCGCATCGACCAATGTGGCGCTAGCTTCTATGCGCGAAAAATCGTTAAAAGTTAATCGCAAAAATATTGTATGGCGAATAGCATCTAAAGGCAAATTTATCGAAGTGGAATATATCATTCGAAAATATATTTGGTAGTGGTTGTGCACAATGGTGACCACTATTAAGCCTACCAAATATTTTTTCAGTAAAAGCTTTCTATTTCAAGTAATTCAAGTTTAGATGCTTTTCACCATACAAAATAAAATTGATTTACTCCTGCTGATCAACTGTGGGTGTGTGCCAAGCGGGTAGTCCATTAAAAAGAATCATCTTCCAAAACATGTTTAAATCGATTTTAGATGACGAAAAATGATATTTACTGCCCATGATCGCATAACGCTTTCACACCGGCTTGTGTAAAGAGTATATAGGGTCTGGGACCATTTGGGCACGGGGACCTATTTTGGGCACTTGCTGCTATAACTCAGTCAATTTTTAACCGATTGACATGATTTTTGAAACACGATACGATACGTACTGTATCTAGTTAGATATAGGGCCCATATAGCCGAGGCGGTAAACGCACGGGTATTCAGCATGACCATGTTGAGGGTGACGGGTTCGATTCCCGGTCGGTCCAGGATCTTTTCGTAAAGGAAATTTCCTTGACTTCCTTGGGCATAGAGTATCTTCGTACCTGCCACACGATATACACATGCAAAATGGTCATTGGCAGAGGAAGCTCTCAGTTAATAACTGTGGAAATGCTCATAGAACACTAAGCTGAGAAACAGGCTTTGTCCCAGTGAGGACGTTACGTCAAGAAGAGGAGAGGAGGACTGTATCTAGTTATGATAAAAAATTCAATCGGATTGAAATTGACTGAGTTATAACAACAAGAGCCCAAAATAGGTCCTCTTGCCCAAAGACCCTAGCTTGCACTTTTTGTTTTGTTGTATGGTTTCATGACACTGTTTTGTGGTTTGATGATTCAGCGGCATGGTCCATGTCGGCATGATCAGTGTCATAACATTTGATACATGAAATCAAGAATAGCTTTGTTTTAACCCCTTTAGAAACCATGAATTTTTATGAAAAGGGCTAGACATTTTTAATAATGGTCGTTATCGTCATGACATCATGGCTTGTAATATTATCATAAAGTGACATATTTTTAGTCATGAATTTACTTTTTTGTCATGATTTCGAGAACAGATTTTTTCCGTGCTTTAATCTTTTAAAACCTATTACAGTCTGTTTATATTCTTCTCGGTAGATTCTGAAATTTATGTCTGGTTTAGGTTGTTCTGATGGAATGAGTTTTATTATTTATTTTATCGTTTTACACTTTTCTCTGATTGATCGCAATACATTTCGTATTTTTGCTATGGAAGTGCAAACGAATAACATCACAATATAAATTCGCATGGATTCTGAGTTGCATTCAACAGAATTTACCGAAATTTAGACGAATTACGACGTGAATTCAGGTGAACATTGACACTTATTCTGATGAATCATGAACGCGGGTTCAGATGAATCTCAACGAAGATTCAATTATTCTTCTGTAACTCGCGCGGTTAGCTACCACCGAAAGCACCACACTAATGCCGAGTACAAAATGCGAGATTTTTTCAATATGTTGCACAAAATACAACATCGCGATCACTCGAGGGTTGAATCTCGACAAAAAATGCATTGAATCTGGACAATTGAATGTGAATTCTGATGTGGTTCGAAGAGGATTTCATCGAGAATTCAGGTAAATCAGGACGTAAATTTCGATAGATCCAGGTATATCACGAAGTGAATATAAGTGAATTCCGGCAAACAGGGATGGGAACACTCACTTGCAGCGAGTTACACTCACTTGATGTTGTCTCAGCTCTGAAGCGTGCAATCAAGAAATGGTGTATGGACGACTTTTGCCTTGTGGTTTTGTCTAAAAGTTTGCCGAATAGAGTAGGTGTCGCACATGCATATCAAAGTCGATACAGAGCTGTGAAAGCGACTCTACACGAGGTGAGTGTAATTTACATTTACCTCGTGGAGAGTTGCCTTCGCAACTTCACGACTTCGGTATGCGTGTGCGACCCCAACTCTATTCGGCAAACTTTTAGACAAAACCACAAGGCAAAAGTCGTCTATACAGCATTTCTTGATTGCACGCTTCTGAGCTGAGAAAACATCAAGTGAGTGTAACTCGTTGCAAGTGAGTGTTCCCATCCTTGCCGGCAAACAAGGGAAAAATCCGTTCCCAAAAACATGGCGAAAAAGTCATGAAATCATTAAATATGCTGCTGATATGATGACTGACAAAACCGACGAATATTATAAATATTTTAGACAATGGACTACCAG
>NC_085137.1:242728724-242752453 GCF_035046485.1 Aedes albopictus | reverse complement strand
CAGGTAGTTCATTTTCATAAAAATGTCATGGTTGCCGTTACGACATACCTTTTCTTGTTTACCTTTATGCAACATTATGACGCTGAGTCATAGAACCATGCTGTTGAGTCATAGAATTATGCCGCTGAATCATAAAACCATAAAACAGCGGCATGAAGCAATGCAACAAAACAAACTGGTGCGAGCTTTGTACTTTATTTAATATTACCCATCACCGTCGTCACCATGCGTTCATCGGTGGATACGGTTCACGCACATCTATAATTATTAGCACTAAACATAAAAAACGTAACGTCGAAGCAATGTTACGGCAAAACTGAATTATCACGAGAGCAAGGGAGAAATGGTAAAAAAGAGTTACATGATTGAAATTCTGTCATGATTTTCATTAACATTTTTCATATGTTAAAATTTCACATCAAAGGGGTCAGTCTACTTTTGAACTTTTGAACTCGCTGTAACACCGATTGGGAACCCCTGCCCTCCCACAGCTCCGGAGTCAATAAAAACAAGAACTCCCTCTGTATCACCATTTTCTCTCACGCTCGGAAAATTCGACGCCCTTTCCCGGAGAGAGCATAGTGCCATAGACCGCCGCCAGGCACTTTTGCCACTGCCGAGGTGGGTGTGCTCCGTACATGCATGTCTGTATGTATGTGTGCGTCTGCTCCCTGCTCTGCAAGGGAACGGATAAGCAAACTGGTCGGTCGTCGCGAAAGCACACACTCCAGTCCGTACTCCACTGATAGCAGCGAGCGCCCCCCATTTGTGTCAAGTGTGTGTTCATAGGCGCAGAAATCGACGTCGTTTTGTGTCCTGAAAAATTTCTGCTCTGCCCGTTTGCTGTTTTCTAGTGTTTAGTGCTGCTGCTGTGCGTTCACTCACTATACTTTTTGGTGGGAAAATCAAAACAAAAGTATTTTGCTGCGTGGTGTGAAAAGTGTTGAGCCCAAAGTGTGTTCAGATTGAAATTCGCACGTTGCCAATTTGAGT
This sequence comes from Aedes albopictus, assembly GCF_035046485.1. Lineage (NCBI taxonomy): Eukaryota > Metazoa > Arthropoda > Insecta > Diptera > Culicidae > Aedes > Aedes albopictus. The sequence goes on along the minus strand of NC_085137.1, from coordinate 242,751,460 downwards.
CGATATTTAGAAAGCAATTTAGAAGTGTAGTTCCAGCACAGAAGAAACCTTCGGAGGGAGTGAAAATCGGTGAAGGAATTTGAAATTCCAGCAGTGCTCTGCCATCGTTCAGTTTTTCGCAGTATTAGAAAATGCGCAGCCATTGCCAGTGAAAAAGGGATATGTGGGATAATAAGTTGAATCGCCATTGAAACGAAAAGTGTAAAGAGTTAAGTGTACTGTTTGTCAATTTCCACCATGGAAAATTCCGCATAGAGACAAGAAGAAACGTAAAAAAGTCGGATCTTGTGAGCCATCTTGGCAACTATAAAGGTCGGTGTTAAATTCGCAGCCATCAGGCGATCCTTCAAGATTACCATATTTTGGAATCTATTACGGTACTCATATTTCAAACTTTTTATTTCATTTAAAAATCAATTTTACGTCTCCCCCACTCCGCCTTCCATTTTCCCTCGAAAACTCCCTTATCCCCCAAACAAATCTTTCTCGGCCGAGAAAATCAAACCTTCCCAGCTACAACCAAGCATTTTTCTTTCTCCAAACACCCCCCAAATTCGTTTTGGACGTTGTCTACGGGAAAAAATCAATTTCTCCGAAAAACAAAATTTTATGACTTCCTTTTCCTCGCAAGTTTTGATTTTTCTTTCATGATTTGCCCCACCCGTCCCTCAATACCCCACGAAAAAAAATAAAGCAAGCAGCTTGTCAGTGGAGTTGGTTCCATAGTCCCATCGTATCCAAATATGGCGTCGAGTTTTCGTTGAATGGTGTTCCGACAACTAACCAAAACGACGACGACGACGACGACGACGACTAGCACGACCAAGACCAAGACGAGTTCGATGGAGACGCCTGGTTGTTGGTATGGCTGTGCTGGGGAAATGTCAGACACAATTTTGATTGGAGCGTTTGAGTGATTTTTTTTTTCGGGTGCCTGGTTGTCAGGAATGTCCGTTGATGGGAATTTTTGTGTCGCGTGATTTTGCTAACGGGTGATGTTTGAGGGTGGATGCATTCGAGGACTGTGCGGGAATGTGTGTGCTGTGTTGTGCGGGGTGGCTGAGACCGAGTGCATGCTGCTGCAGTGGCGAGAAAAGTTGCGTTTGGTGGAATGGTCGATAGTGGTGTTGCATGGCTCAAGGTCTTTCAACGAAAATCGAGCAAAGTCTAGAGATTGTGGAGGAAAAAAATGGCGTTTTTTCGATAAAATAATGGAACAGACGTCCATTTTGAGCTTCCTGGGGGGCAATGCAGATGGGGGATTTTCATGCGCAAATCGTATCACGGTTTTGCATTGTTGTTAGGAATTTATTTCATCGTCCTGGTATTATTGAATTTGAAAAATAAAATGAACCGTAGAGGCCACGGTAGCCATTTTGTATTTATTATGTCGACATTTTTATTTTGAAAAATGTTTAAGGCATTGGTTTTAAAATGTATCCAAATAGTGAAACATGGTCCCTCATCAATTACACTAGTTTACAGCATTTTTGAACTCGGTAAGCTGATGATCATTTTTGGTGTAGAATCATGCCCTGAATTCGAAAACGCGAAGGAAAAAAATACAATAGAGCGGAGTTTTTTCGACTTTCCATACAAGGTTGATGATTTGAAATCGATTTATGTTCTATTGTTAAGCAAAGTGGCTCAGTTCATTCATCTCATTTTCCATAACCAATGCTCCGATTGAGCTGATTTTTTTTTTACTGTAACTCGGCTACATATGATTTATCAAATAAACGTTGAGAAAGAATTTTCAAATTGTTTTTTTTTTCTTATTACAAAAAATACATTTCTTCATATATTTTTAGAAATTTTGCTAAAATTCAAGGAGATCGTCCCTTAAACTAGCCAATATCTTGAATTTCACGCAAACTTACAATCAGAAAATCGAAAGGTATTATATTCAGCTTTTATTTTGTGGAAAAAGATTTAAAATTAGTTGAACAAAACGCAAAATATTGGAATTTTAGTAAATTCCATATTTTAAAAAGTTGTAAAACTCGATATTGAACTAAAACTCAAAAACTGTTCTACTTAAATTTTTTGAAGTGCGGTTTCGAAATCAGCACTAAATTGTGCTTAAAAAACTTTGGTCATTGACAGAAGTATTTTGTAAATTTCCTCTGTGCGAATGTAAATGACAAAAGACGCACGGTGAACTTCAATGGATCTTCTCCAATTTTTTGCGCACTTTAAGGCCCGTAGTGCGTAGTCTCAAAAAAATGTCTGAAAAGTCAAGGTGCTCGACCCTAAAATGTAAAATTCATGCAAAATTTAGCAAGAAATCATGCACATAAAGAGAATGCTAGACTTAGTGCATATTTACATCAGATGTCATGTAAAATTACGTGATGATCGTGTAAATTTTTGCTAATAGCTGCGTAACTGATTGGTGTTCATGGTGGACTACGCGTTGGCGGAAATATACACGAGCATAATGCAATTTTACATAATATCTCGTGTCAATTTGCACTTATTCCAACATTTCGTTTACATTATTAACATTACAGTGTGAGAAATAAGTATAAAGACAGAGCTGTTTTCCATACAAAATAATCATGTTTAGGGATCAAAATCTCTTTTTCTAGCGATTCAATTGTTATGGAATTTTGTCTGCAACCTTAAAATAACTAGAATTTCGGCTAGAAATATAAATAATAATCCATGAAAACGTTTATATCGAAAAGTCGATATAAACGTTTTCATGGCTGATGATTTATATTTCTAGCCAAAATTCTAGTTATTTTAAGGTTGCAGACAAAATTCCATAACAATTGAATCGCTAGAAAAAGAGATTTTGATCCCTAAACATGATTATTTTGTATGGAAAACGGCTCTGTCTTTATACTTATTTCTCGCACTGTATTATTATTTCTCGTTGAATTTTACATGAATATTTTTTTATGTGTACATATTTGAAATTTAGAAGTTGTAATTGTTCAGCTACTGAATTTTTGTAATATATATTGTAGTAGGGATTTTTTTTTGTATGGAATGTTGTTGAACGCAAGCTAAATACTGAGAAAAGTTGTAAGCTTATACACTAATGGGAAAATGTGTGTGTCATGAGTTCTACTGGTTATAAGAAGTAACGTTTTTTTATTTGTCAATGTGCCATTTTAAAAGTAACAGCAAACAATATAATGTAAGCATAGGCCGAGTTTTATACAACATTGTTAAATTTAAAGATTGTGATTTGAACTCACTTATCACTGATGCACTTATTTGTATGAAGTTTTTTTCTGAAGCTAGAATATATATTTGAAACAGTGGGAAGTTCATTCTGTGGTGTTTTCAAAAGTGATCACAGTTCTCTAATTTTCCAAATACTCAATTTATCATTGTAATCGAAATGCATATAGATACATATTCTTTCTATATCGCTTGTATTCTCAATTCACGTAAATAAAACAAATAAATTGATTCTGCAAAACGTATAATTTTCGTAAGGTTCAAGATTGAATATGCGGATATTTCCACGGCCCATATAGCCGAAGCGGTAAACGCACAAGTGACGGGTTCGATTCCCGGTCGGTCCAAGATCTTTTCGTAAAGGAAATTTCCTTGACTTCCTTGGGCATAGAGTATCTTCGTGCCTGCCACACGATATACACATGCAAAATGGTCATTGGCAGAGGAAGCTCTCAGTTAATAACTGTGGAAGTGCTCATAGAACACTAAGCTGAGAAGCAGGCTTTGTCCCAGTGAGGACGTTACGTCAAGAAGAGGAGGAGAGAGGAGGATATTTCCACGAAAGTCGAATTTTGTCTATTTCTTAACCCTCCTAAAAGGTTGATCTTTCGCACCACGAAGGCGTAGTGTACGTTCAGTGTGCCTGTCTGGATCATATTGACCCAAATATCATACTAGGGTTAAAGGGATGAGCCCATTTAGAATCAATCTTGACTTACTTAAGTTTCTCATTGCATTTATTATTGCTGTGTAATCTCTGGATGGTATATTCATTCCCATTGAAGGATCGCAATAGTCGGTAATTCAATGAAACTTAATGTTCAACTTGATTGAACTGTAACTACTAGCAAGAAAATTTTTAATGAATCTATTGCCGGCCATCTCAGAATATAAAAAAATGTTTTCCATGTATAAACAAGCTTAATCATTCTACCAAAACAGCTTTGATGTCATGCCTAATCCTTAGGTTTGTATACTTAAGAGTAACAAAAGTCAGTGTATAAAGTTTTGTTAATGTTAGAAATATTGCTAATTCACTTAAAGAGTAATATCTCAGCTCCCAGACTAGATCTTTTGATATTTTTGAAGATTGCATTCGAACAGTACAATCAGATAAAACGGTTAGTATTGAAAATAAAAAAAATAGTAATTTAATTAAAACAAAAAAGCTTCCATAATCAATATAAACTAGGGTGGCCCACACTTATATGAAAAACAAAAAAATGAAAAATGCCAAGTCTTACCTCCTGAATCGGTTGTTTTGGACTCCCAGAAGCTACGTTCAAAATTTGAGCGAAATCGGTTGAGCCTAAGGGGGCGCTCAAAATGCTTGAAGTTTGTATGGGAAAACTTGGCCAAATGTATGCAGAAATTTTAAATTTTCGAATTTTGACGCTAGGTGGCGCAGTAAGCGTTCAATAATCAAACCCTTTGGTATTATTGTAGGTGACTATATGCCAAACAACTTTGTCGAGAACCGCGAGGTGATCCGACGGCTGTCAAAAAAGTTATACCCTAGGCAAAGTGAGGCAAAGTATTGAGATTTCATTATTGATATTATTCCTTTACATAACAAAAAAGTTGCAATATTGCTCATTCACATGGAGAAAAATATCTCAGCTCTCAGACTAGATCTTTTGATTTTTTTTAATATTGCATTCAAAGAGTACAATCATATAAAACTTTTTATATTGAAAATAAAAAAAATAGGAATTTCTTCAAATACTAACATTGAATAATGCCTAGAAAATACAGAAATAATAAAAAAATACTCGGAAACTAAAAATTGATTGAGAATTTTCATGAAAAAAATTATAAAAATTTAATAATCGTCCTGAAGCAACCTCTAAATACTTTTTAGAAAATCAAAATGATTTACAAACATGATTTATATACTTCATCATGTGTATCTTTTATTTTAGTGTTGCGTTACTTGATTTTTCCAACATTTTTTTCGGACAGCCTTGTGGTAAAAGGTTGATGATGAAAATCCCCATGATGAAGAAATAATAATAATTTAATAAAATAGTGAAAAAAAAAAGATTTATTTTCAAATCTTAGCAAACAACATTAATTTTATCCATCCTGAAATGGCTGTTTTTGGATTACGTATTTTCTTTCGAGTCCCAATATCTTTCTTAATGATTATTTAAGAATCTAGTCCTCCAAACATTGAATTGCTAATTGTAGTATTTTTCGTTAAAAGACCGTAGCGTTGTGTGGAAATAGTGCGAAGAGGATGTTGCCCAATTTTGAATTGCATAGGAGTGAGTGCGTTTGTTATGGTGTGTCGTTACGAGTTGAAAAACATTTATGATGTGGTAAATATGTGTTTTTTTTAAATTTTATTGTTTTTATATTCTATTTTAAATTGTCAGTTTTATTCACCCAAAAATTAAACAGGAGCAGTAACATTTGAAGTGAGGACTCTCATGCACCAAATGTGGCTTTACCGATCTTGTGTTCCTATGTTAAAACTTCATATCTCAAAGAACAGTGGAACATATATTTTTTTGTGCGGAGACTTATAGTCAACGTTTCAATTTGTAACTTTGTTTGGGTTCATATCTTGACTGCACAACATGCCAAAAGTCTGTTGATTATTTTCATAAATTTATTATGTTTTGCACAAATAATTTGCCTAGCGTTTTCCACAACTTAATGCGCATTATTTGAATGAAACATGCACAGGATCTTCTCGACATATACAGGGTGTTAGGTTCCTGAATGCAAACTTTTTAAAGGGCGATAGAGGACCATAAATGGTGACAAAAATTGTTCTACGCATATGGTCAAATCTCAACCGTTACGTAGTTATTGAACTTCCCATGTTTTTGACTCTCCTTGCCTGAACTGGCTATAACTTGGAAATGGTCAAACTTATCGCAATTTTTTTACCCTTATTCGAAAGATTATTGAATTTTCTATCAAATGGCATCTTTGAATCAATTGGTTTAGTTAAATAACTAAGTTTTCCAGGGCAAATTAGCTCAAAATAGTGTGTGTTTAATTTGTTTTTGTTAATTATCTTTGAAACATGCATAATAAATTAAAATTCTTTCTTTGGCAAAGTTGTGGCTGCTGTTTGACTCTACAATTCGTTCTTTGACATTAAACGACTATCTCTTATCGTTTTCTTGCAATTTCGATTTAAACATCGCATATCAGGTCAAAAATTTGCAACTGTCAAGGTAAGCACTTTTTTGCGCACTGTGCCGCACATTTAAATCGAAATTGCAAGAAAACGATAAGAGCTAAAAGTTGGGTAATTCTCGCTGAGACCGGCCCACTATTTACACCTTGTCTTCAAAAATGTTTAAGGTGCCGATTTTCTGAAAGCCCTCGCCTAAAAAGTAGGAAAAATGCATTTGGTTACTCAAATTGATGAACCCCCCGTTAGTTAGAGCCACAACAATTTTTGCAGACCCCTCGATTTTTTTCAAATGGTGGCTCACTAAAACCGTTATAACTCGAAAGTTTCACCGAAAACCACCTCAAAACGAAATGTTGATGAAAAGAGGAGAGATAGAGCTACTATTTACAATAATAAAAAGTTGGGTCGGCCATATTGGTTTTGGCCGCCATCTTGGATTTTTATACAAAAACATTTTTTTCACCATGAGGGCAACCACCGATTTTCGAAATTTTTGCATCAATTGAAAGCTGGGACATTTATACATAACATATCAAAAAATTAGAGATGTCTTTTTCTTCTTTTAAAAGTTATCTGCCGTTTCGTAAATCATGCCACTTTTGCGCACTGGGCCCGGTGCCGACCGTTTACATAAATGCAGCGTTTTTTCGCAGTGTTAACGAACAAGAATTAAAATTCTGAACCCACTAATGGAAAGTTGAAGGTTTAAGCTTTGCAAAACACTAAAAAAGTTATAAAAACAATGCCCGCATCATTGAGGAACAGTCAAAAACGGAAACGAACCTCCGATTTGGCCAAATTTTGCGGCACGCGCCTTTGTGTAATGTGTATACATGCAGGCATAAACTCGGATGCTGTTGCATGTCTTTGCCAGTGCGCATGGAAATGTATGGAGAAAACGTGGCTCAATTTACAAAACTGTAGATAACTTTTAAAAGAAGAAAAAGACATCTCTAATTTTTTGATATGTTATGTATAAATGTCCCAGCTTTCAATTGATGCAAAAATTTCGAAAATCGGTGGTTGCCCTCATGGTGAAAAAAATGTTTTTGTTAAAAATCCAAGATGGCGGCCAAAATCAATATGGCCGACCCAACTTTTTATTATTGTAAATAGTAGCTCTATCTCTCCTCTTTTCATCAACATTTGGTTTTGAGGTGGTTTTCGGTGAAACTTTCGAGTTATAACGGTTTTAGTGAGCCACCATATGACCAAAATCGAGGGGTCTGCAAAAATTGTTGTGGCTCTAACTAACGGGGGGTCCATCAATTTGAGTAACCAAATGCATTTTTCTTACTTTTTAGGCGAGGGCTTTCAGAAAATTGGCACCTTAAACATTTTTGAAGACAAGGTGTAAATAGTGGGCCGGTCTCAGCGAGAATTACCCAATTTGATGTCAAAGAACGGATTGTAGAGTTGAACAGGGGCCACAACTTTGCCAAAGAAAGAATTTTAATTTATTACGCATGTTACAAATATAATTGACTAAAACAAATTAAAACACACTATTTTTAGCTATCCTGCTCTAGAAAACTTAGTTATTTCACTAAACCATCGATACAAAGATGCCACTTGATTGAAAATTCAATAATCTTTCGAATAAGGGTCAAAAAATTGCGATAAGTTTGACCATTTTCAAGTTATAGCCAGTTAAAGCAATGAGAGTCAAAAACATGGGAAGTTCAATAACTACGTAACGGTTGAGATTTGACCATATGCGTAGAACAATTTTTGTCACCATTTATGGTCTCCAATCAGCCTTTAAAAGGTTTGCACTCACGAACCTAACACCCTGTATATTACAGCAGGTTTTGTATGAAGCTGTTGTAGTACGAGAGTTTTGAGAAGTTAGTTGAAAACACTAGGCACTTAAATTAATCAAAATATAACAAATTTTCAAATATTTTTATGAACATAAACAGTTTTTTCATATTTTTCAAGTGCATATATAATCCTAAACAAGGCTGCATGTAGATTCTACATTGTAGAATGCTGAACAAAACAAATGAAAGTTTACCTGTCACAACATTTTGGGGTATGTTTTTTTTATTTGTTCAAAAAACGTTCTATAACTCTGTAATATGTGATCATTCTCAAAATTTCAGCATGGAACTTATAGACTCATGGATAGAGTTTAGGTGTATTTGATTCGCGTATGAAAAAAAGCTAGCATAAAAAAAATACAGATAACTTATATCCCTTCGTGACGAACCAGCACAATTGTTGAGCAATAAAACCTGTATCTGCAATTATCGGGACACAGAAGTATGGCTGTAGCTCTGTAATGAATCGGTAAAATTGGCCAAATAATTGACTGAGAACTCTTTGGTGTATGTTTATTATTTGTGCCAAATCACATAAAAATCGATGCATTACTTTTAACTGTGGATGCAAAACAAACAACCGTGGTTTTAAGCATTTTGTACAATCATGATCAATTTTCATTCGCATAGTAAATGGTTCTTTTACGCTACAGTTCAAAGTTCTGTGATGATAATTATGAAATTTCGTTAGCAGTTATGATACTTATAGAGACACTATCTTGCAAAATTTCATCAACTTTTGTCAATTGGTTCGAAAGCTACTGGTGTTGATAGGGGTGAGTGTTAGTGAAAATTTTTCGTGTTTTTCATGTGCGATGTTTGCCTATTCATAACTTTTCGATTTCTCTACCAATTTTCATGAAATTTCCACAGAAGGTAGTTGATTATGTGTATATTATGTCTGCAAAATTTGATGATTATTGGTAAAGTACTTTCAATAGTACAATCAAAACAATAAAGGGTGCTGATAAGCAAAAACTAGATAAAAATATGAAAAATAAAAATAGTACTCACTAATAAAAATGTTGCTTAAAAGCAATTGGTCTATTGAAGATGGAAGTCATCAGCCTCCAAGTTTTGTTTCTTCCCTTCAGTATTTTGAGATTTTTGAAGGGAGTAACATAAAACAAATTAAGTATTTGCGTCGGCCTTACTGCAAATAAAAAAATGGGTCACAATTTATTTTGATAATGCTGACCATCCTAATACTAATGGCTCCTACAAAGGTTTACATAAATTTTACTAATATTTTTGAGGAGACTTCCATTGCAATTCCATTCCTATCCTAGTTATTTTTTTGCATAAATTTACAAGCTCAGGATATTTTTAATACGATAAAAAAAAACCTTTTATTTATTTCACTTTTTTATTGCATCCTTAAACTTACGCAAAAATAATCAGGCTTTTTCGCGATTTTGTTTCTGTACGTGGAAAAAAATGGTGTAAAAGTTACAATATATTTTTTGGAATAATTACGCGAAAATAAGACTAACGTAGATTTCTGGCTGAGAACATATCAATTTTCTTCCATTAGAATATGAAGTGAACACCCTCATCGCTGACCTTTCCCATTACATCCCACACTCAACAGTTTCCATAAAAACCAATTCCCACATCTTTTGATTGGATCCAAAATTACGTGCAATGACCGACAAAACAATCCCTGGCGTAATTGCGTCGCCGCAGGTATTAAAATGATTGTATGGCTGAATTGATGGACCGTGCGCGTGGCGTGGGTGGATGATGTTCTGGCTGCTTGTTCTGCTGATCGAATCCACTGCTGACCGGTTGAACAGAACCGACCGACCGACAAACTGACCGAAAAGCCATTAAACGAAAAGTCACCTCTAAATTTCTGAAAGTGTTTTTGCACCTACTCCATCACGACGGCTGACTGCATTGCCTGCTCTCGTTGAAATCCACAGGAAGAAATAAACACTTCGCGAGTTCGGAAAGTGCATTTTAAGCCAAATCTAGTGTTCAACGCCCGGTGTAAACGAGTGTTTAGAGTGTCAGGTACCTTACCGTTCAAGTCGTAAAGCGTCTCTGTAGTACAGTAGAGTGGCCCATAAAACATAAAATCCCGAAATCAGAAGTTTGAAGTTCTTTCTGAGAGTATTTAAATATGTCTAGTAGTTCTTTTGCTTAATCGAGTGTATAGTCAGCTTACATTAAAATAAACATAAATAAAAACAAAAGCAAAATGTCTATCATGGATCATCTTGAGTGTTTACATTCATAAAATTGTTAGAATATTTCAGGTATTCCTATGTAGTAATGTAATAGTAATTCAAGTTTTACCGGTATGATTTGACTGATACAACAATTATTGAGATTTCTCTGTATTGAGTTTACTATACGCACTGGATTCATAATAGGTTCCAGTAAAATTTGACAAATTTACAGCAAATCTGCTTAAAATTAACGAAAAGATTGTAGATGGGACTTTTGCCAAAAAACTGTGAAGGATATACAGAGGATAGACAAAATGATCGAGACAGGCAAAATTGACACTTTTCAAAAAATGTTCAACTTACTGTAACTTTTCGAAAGGTGCATCGAAAAATCTCAAATTTTTAGTGTAAGTTCAATAACTTGTTCTCTATCAATGGTCCAAATTTGGGGAAGATCGATTTATTCTACATGAAATAAAAACGATTATAGTAAAAGGCATAACTATTATACCGTCGAGCTCAATTAATCAAGTGCAATGAAATTTTGAGCATTTTGCAAGCAAGTGACAAAATAACCTGCAATTAATTAAAAAAAAAGTTGTGGGCTGTATGTTAAAAAATACCAATTTACTAAAAAAAATCATAATACAAATTAAAGTTACGTCAATCGTTTTCTAAAGCTCATTTTATAAGTCATCAATGCTAAAAGTTTCATTACACTCGGTTCATTTAACTCGGAGATATAACAGCTCAAAGTTGGCTATCGGATAGTTATGTCTTTAACTAGAATCAGAACTTCATCTAGAAGAATAGTCCGATCTTTCCCAAACTTGGACCATCGACAGACAACTAGTTGATCAACTTACAGTAAAAATTTAGATATTGTCATGCACTTTTTGAAAAGTTACAGCTAGTTAGGCCGATACAAATATTTAATTTGTTTTATGTCACCACCCTCCCCCCCCCCCTTAAAAAATCCCAAAATATTGAAGGGCCGAAAAAAAAACATGGCGGCCCATGACTCCATTTTCAATAGAAAAAATGTTTACAAGCAACTATTTTTCAATAGTTGAAATTTTTTTTCAAAAGTTGGTATAATTTTTCAATAGTTATTTTTTGTTTGTTCCTTATTTATTGTTGTCCCCCCCCCCCTCGTACCCGATGAGAGGTCTCGGACATAAAAGAAAAATAATATTTGCATCGGCCTTTATAATTTCTTAAAAAGTTTTTTTTTTAATTTATTTTTAAATAAATAAATAAATTTATCAGATTTTCTGCTATGTCTGAAATATACTAAAAAATCTTTCAATTAGATGGTGCAAAAAGCTCATAATTGAAAAATTGAATTTGAGAAATAAATCGCGCTCTGGTGGGATTCGAACCCACGACTCCGAAGTCGCTAGACTAGCAGTTTAACCAACTAAGCCACAGAACAGATAATGATTCTGTGGAATAGAAAGCCAAACTGAATCCGAGCTCATACCATGACTGCCCCTTTCTTTTTCGGCTTAGACGCCAATCCACAACACACCTGCGTTTATGCCCACTAACTACAATTATATTAGACACCAGCAAATAGACTGGTATCACAACAGTATATTTATCTGTTTTGGGCAGGAGCACCTATTTTGAGCAGTTGCTGATATGACTCAGTCAATTCTGAACCGATTGACTTGATTTTTGAGACACGATCAGATACGATGTGCAAAAATCCAAGTCAATCGGTTTGAAATTGACTGACTTATAGCATCAAGTGCCCAACATAGCCCAATCAAGTGCCCAACATAGCCCAATCAAGTGCCCAACATAGCCCAAATGCCCAAATGGTCTCAGACCCTATGCGAAGTTCAAGAGTAAGTCTCGGCTTCACAAAAACAATTCGCTTTCACTTGTAGTTAGCGGACTCGAGCATAGGTGTTTTGTGGATTGACATCTCAAGATAGAAGGATTTGTGTTCATGGTGTGAGTTCGGATTCAGTTTGGCTTTCTAATGTGAGGTCCGGAATTTTACCTTTTTAAAAAATTGTATATTGTTATGCAAGCGCAGGGTTGCGAAATATCACGGAAATGTCATGGAAAAAATGTCATGACATTTTCCAGTTCTACCACTTCTAGTGAAAATTTTCATCCGCAATTACAAACCTTCAATAATGTTAATTTGTTATGCTACAATAACGATATCTTCGATTAATATTTCTCACTAAAGGAAGTGAAAATGGAAAATAACCAAATGACATTTTTTTTTGACATTTTCCAACCATGTGTGCAAACGCAATGACTCAATTTCACTGGAATTCTAGTCTTGACATGATCCTCATTTAGTCAAAGAATTAATTTTGGCCATTTCTATTTGCCAGGCATCCAATTTTTCACTCACGTGATCAAATTCCCCGGATTTATCCACCTCCGCGATCACGATTTCTCACTGCATGCGATGAAAAATAAAAGTCTCTCGCTCCAGCGCTCACGATAATTCTCTTTCTCTCCAGGCACAACTCACGGATAAACAACAAAGCATCCGATTTTTTCATTCCGTCTGCGAGTCACAGAACATCTCCACCGATGCACGAGATCAATTATTTGACGTTTAGTGGTACCGTGTTTACATAAAGTGTACTTGTTTCATGGCCATCTAGATAACACGGCACCACTCAGACGTCAACCGGGTGAAAACGTGGATTGATGCAGACCGAGAAAACATTTTCTCCTGCAAGAGCAAACGATTTTTGAATGAGCGCTAGTTGGAGAGAGCATATTGTTATCACGCAAAGGAACCGGAGTGAGAGCCTTTTCAATCGTTCATGGGTGCAAGGAAAATATCACAGGCTGCTCTATCCGGAAAATATCGCTGTGTGATAGATCGTTACTCGCGTGAGCGAGCGAAAAATTTGGTGCTTGCTATTTGCTTTTGCAGTGCACAAAAAGGTCAGGTTGGTGGCTTCCCGATTGTCGATAGTGTTGTGTATGTTGAAAATATGGAGAAAGTAGATAGAAGGATATAAAGTAGGAGAAAGGGGACGAGCCAGGGATGGTTCCGGGTCATTTGACAAAACGCCATTTTGCCGAAAGGGTCGTTTGGCCGAATGCCGTTTGGCCGAAAAAGTAATAATGAACTTAAGGCGAAACTGGAAGCATTTCTCCATTTTTTTGGCTTTTGATTTTTTAAATAGCGAAGCAATATTTTCAAAATCGTTTTTCGAGCACATGTAGAGTATGGATCAAGGTATCTTCTGAATTTTTTTTGTGGTGGAAATGTTTTCCATTTTTGCAGAAACCATTTTTTTGTGGAATTTTATAAGATGTCTTATAAATTGGTATCATCAAAATTTCTTATGGAAATCAAAACTTTTTCTTATGTCTAAATTTATAAGACAATTTTTCATGACCCTCTTAAGATCAGTTTTCTCAGTGTATGATTCAAAGAAGGAAAAATCTCTGCTAAAAATATTCACAGTTTCTACGTCAGCAAATCTCTTGATGGCAAAACTAGAAATATAGCCTATGATCAAAAGAAGGAAAAGAATTTGATGGTCATATTGGCAGCTAGAATGTTATCTAGAGTTTGCTTATGATTGCAAATTGTTTTGATCAGAATTCGGCCAAAGAGCCGGTCACCGCCAGGGATTGATTCCAGGATCTTCTGCATATACATCAGAATAGGTAGCTCAGCCCGAGGAAAATCTAGAAAGTCAGGAAAATGTTCATTTTATTTTGTTCATCAAGTAGCAACCTAAAAATATAGTAAATTATTCTCGGATTTTAGGATACCGTGGTCTGGCATATCGACCCTCAGAAAATGATCCAATGATTTTTTTTACAATTATGGGCCGCTCTAGAGTAATACAGTCATTTCGGTTTGCAGAGGTATTTGAATCGTTCGGCACTGTCAAAAATATTAATTTGTCTTTTCCTTCCAACCCCGCGGGCTGGTCTGGTACTTACCCGGCTTTCCCTCAACTTCCTCCCACAACAACAACAACATCAACATCGACAGCCGAAAAAATCACCGCACAGTACTCTCCATTTGCGAGAGTGTCAACAGATTGTATATGAGTGATTTAAGGTTCAGAAATTGCCAGCAGCCGTCTTCGTCGTCGTCGTTGTGTAAATCAGCGAACAACATTCCCAGTAGCAGTTGCATTCAAAACCGCCGCCGAGAATCCATCTCGGCTTTAGTCCCAGTAGTGATCGGTGCCGTCGTTGTTGGGGTTAGCGATTCAGAAGACGAAGAAGATTCGGGAGCAGTTGCGGCAACTTCCGGAGCAGTGGCAGGAGAAGAACCCGGGTTATCGGGAGCGTTGGGAGCAGCATCGGTGGCGGCAGCGACGGCCAATGCCAGCGGCAGCCCCGATGTCAATCGATTAATTTACATCTTCTTCGAAAAGTATAAATAAATCGGCAATATTCGCGTTTAAGTGCGACTTTGGCGGCGGCGCGTTGGAAGACGAAGAAGAAGTGGAAGACTAGGAAGAGTGCGCGCGCGCGATCGGGAAGAAGTGAGTGAATTAGTGAAGATTTGCGGTGCGATTTGTCCGGGGAGCTCTTAAATTCGAGCCACTTGAAACATGTAAAATATCCCCGATAGCGCAAACGTTTCAGTAGAGTGTACGATATTAACCAGATGCCAGTTTGTCGGCGGTACCGCGGTTGAGTGTTATTCCGATACAGTGAATTAGGAGCAGCAAAGATGAGCGGTGTGGCTCCTCTTCCCGTGAAGAAAGGCCGTGCTGCTTCCGTAACGGTTTAAGATGAATGCAACTGCAACGGCGGCGTCAGCATCACCGAGCAACTACGGCCAACTGCAGCACGTGGCTGCAGCGACGAGTTCTCCGTCAGCGGCGACAGCTTCGCAAGTTTCACAAGTGGTGGCAGCAGCTGCAGCGGCTGCCGCAGCAGTCCAAGCCCAGGGCAACGTCACTTCCGCTGTCGGTTCGAATTCGGCCGTAGGGCTCGCCCCGTCGGAACCAATGTCCTCCTCGTTGCCCGTGATTAAGCCGGAGATTTTTCTGAACGATCACTCGCTGGTGGCTGTCTATTGCTTTGTGAAGAATTTTATAGGGTAAGTATTAGAGACTCTTTTCTTGTCCAATAGGGTAATTCGCCAATTGTTGAACACCACCCAAATGTTGTACAGTTTTTGAAAATGTTATTATAAATTAAACTTAAGTAGTTTTCCATCAACGTAAACGTATGATCTAGATGCGTATACATGTGTGTCATGATATTGCTTTAATAAAGTTACAAAATTATACATATATTACGTCAAAAATATTGATTGAAAATTTTGTACCGCTAATGACACGAAAACTGCACAATTCTTAAGATAAATTTTAAGAAATTGCTGTTACGAAATAAGCTTTGCTGGCAAATCGACCACAAATATCAAAGTCACACCATAGTTACAATAACTGGAAGGATGTTCTTAACAGTTTAACATTGTTTATAATCATATTTTCATTGCAATTTCATTTGAAAAAAATATTTTTCTTATCACACTATCATTATGCAGCTAAGATCCAATTGTTGAACACTAGCATAACCTACGATGTTAGCATGACTGCCAGATATTTTTTTTCACTTCACCTTTTTCAGGAGCGATCCACGGGTTTTCAAAGTATTTCAGGGTCGTTCCAGGGGTATTCTAGGGAGTTGACTGGGTCCCATGGGTTTCCAGGGGTATTTCAGGGGCTTTCGAAGGCGTTCTTTTCTTCTGTCATTTTCGCTTCTAGTCAAACCTTTTCAGCCATTTTTTGCATTTGGTTCTGTTTAAAAAGATTTTCAGTCCACTAGAGCTCACTTCAAATGGTAAGCGATTCCTTGGGAACGTCCATAAATTACGTTACGCTTTGATGGGGGGGGGGGGGGGTGACAGGAGTGCAGCAAAGTGTGACGACCCGTACAAAAAGCAGAGGTCATACAAAAAGTGTGACATAGGAGGAGGGGGATTAAAATGGACAATTATTGCGTGACGTATTTTATGAACGCTCCCTCATTTGAATGAATTGTCGCTCAAATGACTAACTGGGTGCAAAACACGAAAAACCTGGAAAAAATTCCGCCAGATTGATAAAATATTAGATGTCGGGTCAATGTCGGATCAAATTTTATCAAATGTTGGACCACTGTTGGACCCACATCGGATAACTGTTGAGTCTATGTTGGGTTTAGTGCCCAAAATAAAAACAGCTGAATGATACGTTGATGTCGGGTTATGCGTCATCAATTACGAACAAAGCTTCAACAATTAGCGAGAACCGCCCAACATTAGGATGAGCAAGCTTATGGAAGCGTTCAACATTTGGGTTACAGACTTCCCATACAAATGTTTCATTTTCTCTTAGAAAATTGAATTTAAGGGAATACAAATCCAATGGGCAGTATAAGGAATAAGTAGATCTAGACGTTCACTGGATATTTTTCAACTAAAGTGGAATTATGCACGGAAAAACAAATGAAAACAAAAGTGCCAGTACTAACCGTTCAACAATTGGCGAATTACCCTATATTGTTGGTCAATTTAAATTTCTAATTTTTGACTTAGCATTCCGATGTATAGGCGCAGCAGAATCTAGTCAAACAAAATCACAGTAATAATGCATTCTAACTTGAAGAGCTAGGCAATACATCGTAAATTAGCATGTTAGGGTATTGGTTCCCTTGTTAAGCATGTGGCTACAATTTCCATCCTTCTAAAAACAAAGCATTAAAGCACTGTTTGTTTTGTTTCTTATTTATGTATTTTTTTTTGTTTAAAGTGAGCACACAAGAAAACAAAAAGAACGGAATCAATCGGTGCCGTGATCGCTTGTTTTCGAATAGGATGAATATGGGAGCGTGAGATTACTGATGACACTCATACCCTATGTATCAGTGTTCTCAAACTTTATGCTTGACGTCATTCTGTGAAGATTTGCACAGTACCTTCGTTCCCCGGTAGGAATCGAACCCACGATTACTAATTTGATAGACGGGCGCTTCTTTCCTCCAGGCTACGGAGGCACATGACCTTCTCCGTCACCTGAAGGCAAAGCACTGAACTTGATTCCATTATTAATGTACATGGTTTGTTCCGTTTCTCAATCCAGAAGCAGATGATCAACTTCACATCTTTGTTGTGTGCAATGTGCCTGAATTTTAGAGCGGAAGAATTATTATTCAAAATAAGATGCTTTATTCACATATTTATTCAGATTGTTTATTTATTTATTTATTTATTATTTTTACTATGGATCAACAATACTACACAGCAAAAAAATGTGAAATTTAAACTAGATGTAAACCATGTACAGTGCGATTTTACACGACTTGAAAAGAATAATCGATTTAAAAATCCGTCAAAATCAATGCACATAACTAGAGCATTAAAAAGGATGCAATAATCATCCCATACTGTAAAACTGAGTCAACAAACACAGGTTTTTAAAGCGATTAACATCTACATTTCCATCATCGTGTAAAACTAAATCGTTCATCATTCCAAAGTAAAAAGAACATGGCTAACGCGTTACTGCTTGGTTGGTTTACTGGTGACGTTTTCAAGCAAATCAAACGTTTCTGCAGCTGAATCGTGATTAAAAAAGTCTTTACGCGTGCCCAGTAGTCCTAGGAACAAGTGCAAAGATAAATATCTGCAGGTAAGTTACATCTAATGCGAAATAATCTTATTTTGCGTCAAGATTTTACCTATCTTCAGATACCCGGAATCGGATCAGCAACTGGAAAACTGCGGGAATGTTTCACTCATCATCAAAGACAGCTCGCATAACGATGGCGCAGCCTAATAAATTATACGCCCGCTTCAGTTAGCATGCAGTATACGGTAGAAATATCATCACAAAGATATAGCGCATTTAGTTCACCACTGGACTATCGCACTAGTTTTCACGAGTGCGAAAACGCTAATAAAAGTGCGCGATTGCATCAAATCAACTCGGTGTCTTCAGAGCACTTGTTCTCCATAGATTGAAGAAATAGTGCGCCGAAGACATCAACCTGATTTGATGCAATCGCGCACTTTTAGTTACGTTTTCGCACTTATAATGTCGCAGTTCGCAGTCCAGTAGTGAACTAAATGCGGTATAGTGTAAATTAATAAAAACGTACAAATTTCTCGCATGAAACATTTTGTTTTCTTTCTGTTGCTTTTGAGAAGCCGGGAAAGGATAGCAGCTCCGAACACTGGAAACAGCTGGAAACGAAACAAAATAAAAGAACACACCGCGTGGGTCGATTCATGTACATTTAAACGACGTGTAAATTTACACGCTTTGTCTTCTTTTCAATCATTGTAAAATTTATGCTCAATGTAAATTTGCGTTAAATTCGATGCTCCAATTATGTGCATCAAAATAAACTTAAAATTACATTATTTTTATAACTGTGTATGGTATATCAGAACTATGGAAAACTACATTAAGTTTTGTCAAAGCTTCGCACCAGACTCCTTGTCCAAATTGTTATAATATATTTAGAGTATAATTTATCGTCATCATCATCGGCCACCTTGACGCATCTATCACCAAGGCACCTCCCCTTCGTGCTTACTGGGAAGATATAAAATGAGATGGCGGAACTTAGGAAGCTCTCTTTTAAGTTAGCCCAGAGTAGTGAAGAAACGACGGTTTGGTTATGTCTGATACAATACAAACCGGTGACGGTTTGTCGAGGCTAAGTTAAACCACATTTAACTTTTTTTATTATAAAATGACAGTAAAACCGTCACGAACAGTTTGAAATACCAAAAGTTAATAATGCATATAAATTTTTTGAACACAGGCCAAAACTATAAACTCAAACCACTTCTACCACCCACACCCTACTTGTGAAGAAGACATAAATGAAGTGTATGAAGAAGTAGTGAAAGAACAAGATGAAGAAATTGTAGAAGAATATGAGAAGGATAAACTCGCAAGAAACTCTCACAGGACTCACGATCATCGTAGCAGCAACGGCGTAACGTACCGGTTAGCTCGTCCCAAAATCTATAATTTTCATGAACCTTTTGTAAAACCGCATACACATAACCTCAAAGCTTTTGTAGTTTCTTTATTAATAAATTTGTTTTGTCTCTCTGAAACACAATTTGTACTAATTTTACCCATGGAAATAATGTTTTCTATTATCCGTTCCACTTTGTAACATCCATCATTTTACCACACCTATATCCCAGGCATTCAAAACGTGTTCATCGCCACCAGCTAGAATAATTTGAGTGAGCTACGCACTTAAAGAAAGCAGTGGATTTCAGATGCTATATGAAGGAAGATAAAAACGAAGGTACTCTAAAGCTACGATAGAGCGAGCGAAAACACGTGGAGCCAAAATCATAGCCCAGACCAAAGTCATAGTGTTATTCGTTTCTCAAGATAGGGTAAAAAGTTACTTTGTCGTATGCGCTAATATTCCTTTCCTCAGAAGGAAAATATTAAATCATTACAGATATTCTTACTTACCTTTGCCAATGCCTCATTAGATGGAAGGAAAAAGATGTAGACTATCGATAACCACCCTCCTTAGCACTGAACATCGAATAATTACGCAAAATTTACGCTTCAATTTCGCTCCACTTGCGGCTTCACAATTTTTCACGTTTTGCTTACGACAACGGCAACCTCATCAAAGCAGCAGCTAGTCGAATTGATCTTCATCACCGTTCAATTTTCAATTCACCAGATGTATTTGTTGACCCAACCTTCAATTCACACCCTACAAAAGTTCTGTAGCACTTCAAAGCTGGGTTTCACTGCTGCAGAATGCAGCAAAACCAGGTCGGACACCACTACGGTTTCGCCTTTCCGTGAAAAGTTAAGAACAATAGATGTTTACATTTTACTTGGATTTACCGAAAGGCCATATTGGCGACACCAAACCCAAACTCCCTAAAGGGCGCTTTGCATCAAGTCGAAAAGGGTGCTGATGCACATGCCGACTAACAATGTTTGGTTGTCTTCGACAAAACCATAAGTAGGAAACCCGCTATTATTGAGTTGCCTCAATAGCGTATCTGCTACGAGCTTCCACAAAAGTGGTGATAAGGCTCCCCTTGGGGGCATCCCCAAACACTCAATTTCCTAATCGCACAATGTCGAGAAGAGATGTAGGTTTTTGAGCATCTGGCAAATCCAATTGGAAGTCATTGGAGATATACCAATAAGGCATCGAAAGGCACGTTGTCAAAAGCATTCTTGATACGGTGGATAGACAAAATAATCGGGACAGGCAAAATTTTCACTTTTCAAAAAAAGTTTAACTAGCTGTAACTTTTCGAAAAGTGCATCAAATATTTTCAAATTTTTACTGTAAGTTCATAAATTAAGTGTGTATCAGTGGTCCAATTTTGGAAAATGCATTCGGTTCATTGAATTCGGAGATATAATAGCTCAAAGTTGGATATCGATTAATTTTACCTTTTTCAAGAATCTTTATCACTTCGTGAAGAATGGTCCGATCTTTTCCAAATTTCGACCACTGATACACAACTAGTTGATTAACTCACAGTAAAAATTTGAGAATATTTGATGCACTTTTCGAAAAGTTACAGCTAGTTTGAACATTTTTTGAAAAGTGAAAATTTTGCCTTTCCCGATCATTTTGTCTATCCCCTGTATCTAAGAAAACACCTAAACAAGATTGCTTTTGAGCGAATGCTTTCTCAATATCGTGGACAACCTCGTGTAAAAGAGTCACAGCGAACTTTCCAGATTGGTAAGCATGTTAGTTCACAAGAAGAGGCACGTTGGCCAGATGAACATCACAAATGTGATGATCGATAATGCGTTCTAAGCGTTTCGGAAGAAAAGAGGACAAACTGATAGGTCTGAAACGCTTTGCTTCTTCATACGACGTGCGACCCACTTTCGAAAAAAAGCTTTGCTTCAATATTCTGCCAGGATTTGGGAATATACCCTGTAGCAAAACTGCAAACAAGTTGTTTTTTTTAACATGTTTGAAATAAACAAATCCCTTCTGAAGCAAAATAGGATATAACCCATCTGTTTCAGGAGACTTGAAAGGATCAAAGCTATTTAGTGCCCACCTAATCCATCGACAAGAAAAGACATCAGGTTCATTCGAAGATGTAACATCCCCACAGTGTGTACTGAAAAAACATTCCAAAACATCCTCATCAGAGGAAGTGACGTCGCCAATTGGCAAACGTAGTTCGTTCACTCGGAAATCCTTAGATTTTGCAACCGACTGACTTCACTCAAACTGACAGACCGAAGAACTTTCTGGTAGGTCTTGCGATCTGTCCTGAAAGCCTCCGATTGAACCAAACGTCATCTGTTCCAACACATTCTACATTGTTTCCTGAGCTTGGTCATATCAGAGTTCTACCTAGGGGTTTCTCTTGTTGTCTTCACAGATCGCAGAGGGCAAGCTTCTTCAAAAGCTTCCATGATGAAGGACGTTGTAGTAAATTTTCAAAAAAGATATAGCGATGATCAGATAAGGTTTCTTCATATGACACATACCAATTGATCAACTCGTGACTAATTTTGTTAGAGCAAAGCGTTATGTTTGACACTTCATGTCTAGCTGATACCATGTACAGGTCGGACTCGATTATCCGGAGTCGGGTTCTGGCGTTTCCCAAACATATATCTCTCAAACGGAATGTTGTAAGAAGTTGAAATTTTGACTGCTTACAAATCAAAGTTGGCTTGACAAAATGCCAAATTGTCAGCTTTATAGAGCATTACGTTCATCAGATATGTGTTTTAGAAGCATCCGAATCCGACTCCGGATAATCGAGTCCGACCTGTATTACTTAAGAATTCCATCAAACTGGAGCCTCTCAAGTTGATGTATGAGTTGCACCTGATGATATGGTGTGCATTACCATTACTGCCAACAATAAGCGGAAGGCCTTTTGTGGTTAGTTCAGAGATTAGTGTAGCAACGAGTGCATTGTTGACAAGCTCACAGGCTCGAGGCATGATACGCGAGTGTACCTTTTCATTTTTAATGAAAGTAGCAAACATCGGGTTCACAAGTTTTCCTAGATAGAAATTCTCCTTACGAAAGTGAGGTTCTTGGACCAAGGCCACTTGGGCTGTAGCATTTTGCATAAGTCTGTAGAGATTGTTCATAGCGGCTCTCTTATGCTGAAGATTGATCTGAGCTATCCTAACCGTAGCCACTACTCAAACTAGGCAAGATTAAACTCTTTACAACCACAGCACAACAAAGAACAACAGCAATAAAACCAGATCGGTATCGATTGGAAAACGCCAAAGGCGAGGATACACAGAATACACTGTATAAATCGCATAATTCTAAACCATTTTAGGTGAAAATTTAAACTAATCAACAGCATCTTTATAATCCCGCCCTTATTTAGCCCCAAGTTTGAGACTGAAGAAGGACAGCTGCTCTGGTTAGCGACGT